>NW_028167902.1:0-66359 GCF_964194135.1 Talpa europaea
GGTTAGAGTCAGCCTGGCTCACAGCTCCAGGCTGCTGACAGCCCCTCTGTGCCGTGACCCTGAAGACACCACTCTGGGGATAGTATACAGAAAACAAAACAGCAAAATTAAATGGGAATCTAAAAACGGTAGAACTGATTTTTAAAAATCACATATTTTGAAGGACACTTCAGAGGACGTGGAATCCTTGTCTGACAGCTCATTGCAATCAGGACCTTGACCGTCACGTGAGCTACTCTGGCCTCCACTGTTTCTTGTGAGAAAACAGCCACTGATCACTTTATCGCCTGAATATTTTACTGGTTTGTACCAAATCTCTTCCTCCTTTGCACCTAAACCAAAGATCTGGCATCTCCACAGTCTCTGAGGGGGAGGCAGCAGGAGGGGCCTCACTCAGAGGCTCCAGCTCTGGGTCCCACGAGGCTGCGATGGGGACGAGATGTTGGTGGATATGAACGGCCGTGATCAGCGTGGAAGGACCTGCCTCAGAGCTCATGCATGTGGCTCCTGGAGAAAACCCTCAGGTCCTTGTCCTGTGGGCGTCCCCTTAGCTGAGGGTCCACCGTGTGCAGGGAGTCACCCCAGAGAGGGACCAGGAAGGGAGCCCAGGCGGGAAGTCTCAGCCACTGTGAGCCTGACTCTGTGACGTGGCGCGTCCCTTCTGCTTCGGTCTCCTCACGAGGAAGAGCCAGCAAGTCAGACACACTCACGGGGGGAACTGTCTCCCCTCCTGTGTATCCCAGAACTGGTGGAAATTTGAAAACCAACACAGTAGACCTTCTGGACACTCATTATTTCCATTCTGTCCACATAAAAAATAAGCTGCCTCCCACCCAAGGCCCCTAAAGTCTCTCCCATCACAGAAGCAGCGTGACGTCAGCATCTCATTGCAGGACCCAGGACCACGCAGAGGAGGCGCCTTGAGAGCATCTGTGCAGTGAAGCCGTCTGTGCTCAGCAACTCGTGGGCTGAGACAGTTTCCTGCCCCACAAGCCCTCTATCAGTATACTGTGGAGGACAGACACAGGGCAACTTGTAGACCCATTTTTTCATGTTTTAAAAGCAAATTTATTGAGATATAACTTTTGGCCATTGAGTCATTTGTTGAAGGCTCAACTGTCATTTCCTTTTGGTAAGTGCAGAGCAGAGCAATCATCCCATACTCTACCTTGAGAACATCTCCATCACCACAACAACCTTGTTTCCTGAGCCTGGGCCCATGGGCACCACCCCCACCCTCCCCTCCCCAGCCCTGGGCAGCCAGAGCCCACTCTCTGCCTCTGGGGATGGGCCAAGGATCTTCTCTCTAAACACATCCCAGGCGACTCAGCTGACACAGACCTGCAGTGGACATTTGGGGTACCCTAACCCAATGCATGCTGGTGCCCAGGAACATACTCCACAGGGTGTTAAGGTCACAGAGAACCACATGACCCCACCCAGGAGGCCCTGCAGCCTGGGGTGTGAGGAGAGAAGGGCTGCAATAGCTGCCTCAGAGGGGGCCAAGGCAGAGCCAGGGAGGTTCCTTCCTCAGCAGGAAGGGAACATGGGAGCTGGGTCTTGAAAGCCACATGTGGGCACAGGAACAGAAGTGGCTCAGGGAGCTGATGAAAGGCCGACTACATGACCTCAGCAGTGACTTTCTCCATGTGACCTTGGAGATTCCTCCCCAGCACTCTGTGAGCTGGGAAGTGATACTGTCATGACACCCCTCCCCCACACCCTCTCAGAAACAAGGACATGGAGACTGAGGGGTTATGGCAGTGCCCAGGTCCTGGCTAATGTCTGGGCCTCTGGACCGACACCATCCTCCAAACTGACCAGGGGACCAAGGAGGCAGTGAGCCTGGAGCCCTCACCACCCGCTCCAGATACCACACATTTCTTGGCTGGATTTGACTAAAGACAAAAGCGCAGTAGTAAGTCATCATGTCATCACCCTTCATGGATAGGAATTGAACACACCAAAGAACAAGACACAGAGTGACTGGTTGTACCAAAAACAAAACCCAACTTGATGCTGCCTCCAGGAGACAGGATCAAAACAGCCCCACTGCGGGAGACAGGAATAGGCCAGGATGCTTCAGGAGCTGCCCAGGGTGGGCAGTTCACACCCCCACTGCTGGAGAAGCCAAGACAGGATGAGGATCCTGCAGGCGTGACTGTATTCTTTTTTGATACTCTTCTTTTTTTATTTTTTAACTTCACTTTTCACTTGTAAACACTATTTGCTTTCCCCCACCCCCTCAGGTGTAGTCCCCATAGAGTTTCCTTCTCCAAGGCACCCGTGCACCATCACCTCAGTCCCCTGTGCTCCCCCCACCCTCCCTCTGGTCCTCCGCACACTGGGGATCAGAGAGAGACTGAGACAGGGACACAGAGGAATGGGGCAGGGACAGAGAGGCCGAGAGGGACAGGGACAGACACAGAGAGTGAGATGAGGACAGACCAAGAGGGGGAGAGAGAACATCAGAGGGACATACAGAAAGAGAAAGGGAGAGTCAGCCAGTGAGGACAGGGAAGGAGACAGAAGAGGCCTCGCTGGCATCAGTCACTGTTGGAGTGGACACCCCCTGCCTTGGGTGGCCTCGTCCTAGTCAGAACCCAGTCCCAAGTCGATACAACCTCCAGGCAGGTGGGTAGGTGTGTGAGCAGGCAGGGTGCCCTGAGAAATCTGTGGCCGGCAGGTGTGCACTGTCTGTGGCCCTGGCACCTTGACTGGGCCCGCAAGGCCCTGTAGGGCATGGCCAGAGAGGAGCAGGGCTGACAGGCACACTGGGTGGGAGGACAGGCACCCCGGGTAGGAGATGTCTCAGCCCCCAGCAGGGCTGGCCAGGCCTGGGTGAGGCATAAGCAGGTGCCCTTCCCCAGGGGGGACCCTCCAAGTGCTGTGAGCCTGACACCAGCCTCCCCTCCAAGGGCAGCAGACAGGAGTGACCCACTCCCCAGGACCGCCCTGGGAAAGGCTCCACACTCTGGAGCTCCTCTGGGCCCATGGGAGACAGGAGCCTGGAGTTGCCGATGCTGCAGGGCCTGCTCCCTGGCAGGGAGGATGAGCCAGGTCAGCAGCCAGAGACCAGAGTGCCCGGCAGGGGCCCTGGCTACGTCTCGCCATGTCTCGCCATCCAAGGGCTCAGGGAGGCTGTGCTGCTGTCAGTGTTGTGGGCTGGGCCTGGCATGGAGGGTGAACAGGAAGTGGCCCAGGCAGCCATGGGATGGGGGGCATCTGTCTGAGCAGGAAGTCCAGGGAAGGGGACCCAGGAAGTGACATCACCTCCAAAAGATGACAGGGCACACATCACCTCGGAACCCTGGTCCCCAGGCAGTTGGTTCTGAACCAAACCTGACCCACCTCACTTGCCTGGTGGGCCTGGACCCGGCACCATATTTTGTTGCTGTTTGCCCAGGTCTCCCTGCAGTGGACCCAAAAAAGGTCCCCGAAACTCGTGTCGCACTCTGCTGAAAGGCATGAGGAGCCTGTGTCGACGTCTCTGGCCAGCACCAGCACTGCCCCTGAGGAAACTAGGGGGGCCCTCGGGACAGGTCAGGCCACGCCAGGGCTCTGATGCCCCCACCCCTCCCTTCCCCCTGTGAGTGTGGGTGTGCGAGCGGTGAGAGTGAGTGTGTGCCTGCTCAAGGAAGGAGGGTCTGGCCCACCCAGGAGGTGGGTCATGTCTACACCAGAACCAGCCTAGCTGGTGTTGGGACCCAGAGAGTCATGGCTGCTCCCTCTTGCCCCAGCTGGTTGCTACCCAGGAGGTATGTCTGTTTGCTCCCAGAAGGTGTTCTGTGTCCAGGAAGGTGAAGAGATCCAGAGAGTGCATTTTCCCGACTGTCCTCCCACAGCCCAGTGTGGGATCTGTCCCAGCACAGAGCCCTGGTTGAAGTGTACCCGCAATTTGAGATTGGGGCACATGTCCAAAGGAACTGGCTGGAGTACACAAAGGCCCTTGAGGAGCTGTCCGAGGGTAAGTGGCACAGTCTGGTGCATGGGCCCGACTGGGCAGGGTAGGGTCAGGTGGCCCTTGGAGGAGACCACACGGGCTAGATTCGGACCACGAGCAGTATGACCTGGCATCTGTAGCTGCCGAATTTGGGGAACAGAATCCCAGGGGCCCCCTATCTTGGGCTGGTCTCTGCTCAGGGCTCTAGCATGTGGTCTGTTTACAAAGGCAAGTGGCAATCTGGCATGTGGCTGATGGCCTGTCCTCTTGCATCTCTAGCCCCTTCTCAAGGAGCACAGCCAGGCTTCCCTGCTGCCCATGGGACAGGCCAGGAGACCAGCCAAGTTGCTGATTGGAGACAAGCAGACACTAGGGGTCCTGAAGGGACAGGAGAAGCCGCTCCTGCATATGCTGTTCCAGAGCAACAGGAGAGCCCAGCAGGCCTGCTGGGTCAGACAGACAATGCCCAGGATGCTGTAGGCGTCCTGGGCACTCTGAGCTTTGTGACCCCTGAATAGTCAGCCTGAAACTCCCCAGATTCCAGCAGGATGTCCCCGGGCTGCTAAGCTAATACCAGCCCTGCTGGGGAAACCAGGCCAGGACCTGCAACCTGTGGGACAACCTGCTGGGCACAAGCAAACACCACCTGTTTGCAGGGAGCCAGGCCCTAGCCAGGCCACAGCAGGGCAGCTGGCAGTGGTGTGTTTACACCAGCCCCACTGTGGGAGACAGGTATAGGCCAGGATGCTTCAGGAGCTGCCCAGTGTGGGCAGTTCACACCCCTCCTTTCTGGGGAAGCCAAGACTGGTGCAGGATCCCCAAGACTTCTTTGAGGATTCTGAGATAAGAGGAGTGCTGTGGGAGGAACCAGACAATGACCAGGATACTGAACCCTATGGGGACAGTGCTGAGCTCACTCCACCCCTGCGGGACAGCCAGGCCCTGGTCAGGAGAATGCTGCCTATGCAAGAGCGTCCTGAGCTCAAACCACACCTGTGGGAGGAAGCCACTTCTGGCCAACATCCTGCAGGTTCAAGTGAGGGTGCTAAGCCACAGCAGCCCTGCCTGGGGAACCAGCCCCTGCAGGGATCCGGCAGCACAAGCAGAGGGTGCTCACCTGATACCATTCCTCCAGGGTCCCATGCCTGACCCCTGTCCTGCCTGTCCACCTCTGGTGCAGACTAAGCACCGCTGACCCCAAACCTCTCCTCACCCACCTCCCTAGCCACATGTCCTCATTTAATTTCTACTAACCCTGCACCCACAGACACCTGGCCGTCCTCTTGTAGTTCAAATCTTTGTTTCCTAATTAATTTCAAGTTGTTTTTGTTTTATTTCCTCCAAGGTTTCTTGTTCATTATGGAAATACTAATAAAGTTTGTTTTGTATCACCCAAGTTTTTTTACTCCTTTTGAGTCCAGTTCTGTCATAGTGCTGGCCTCCTTCTTGCTATGGCCTTGCAGAAGATCTACAACTAGTGTAAACTCTTTAGTCAAACCACTCACTGCCCAGGCCCCTCAGGCCCTGATTCCCTCACATGCCTGTTGCCTCTATTCTGAATTCTACCTGGGCGTTTTACAGAGAAGGAACCAAATCAGTGGTGACCTGGGATCTTCCCAAGTACACAATAGAGGTAGTACACATGGTAGGTGTAATGCAAATTTGGTTTGTTGGGCCTCCCTGGTGTCCCAGGGGTGAAGTCTCAGCACTGTTACCACTGAGGCCTGAGTCTAGCCCAGGCCAGGGAGCTGACCCTCCTAGGGCTCTGCAGACTTCTCCTGTCTCACCAGATGCTCCCCTTAGCAGTGTCTTTCAGTAAATCTACCTGTTCTGCTTCCTACTCTGTCTCCGGTGAATCCTCTCATTCCAGTGTAGCTTCAAGTCTACACTCTAGTTCTTCTCTGCAGAAAGAAAAAAAAAATGGGGATGCTCAATTTAAGTTAATTGGTAGGGTTTTACAAATGAGCAATATCTATCAAATCAGCCATATGTCATTACATAAGTATAATCAAGAAATCATTATTAATGTCTACATCAGTCCATGTTAGGACATCCATTTATAAGAACATATGTTTTAGGAGGAAGATATTAAGATTAGAGATGTAATGGGATATCCAGGGCTACAATTTCATTAAATAGCCTCACCCAGGAGCGCCCAATGAGACAGTGAGGAGTGGCAAGAGTTGCAGGCAGTGCCCTGATGACTTAATTTGAATGGTGGCAATGTTGACCTCCCAATGTTGACCTCCCTCCGTCATGGCTATAAAATAGACTCCTGGCAGTGGTTTGTGACTTTCTGAATGATTCAGTGCTGAGAAGGAGCAAGATGAGAAGAAGGTGAACGTCAAAGGAAGTTAGGAATTGAGGCATTTTTGTCCATGGGAGTGGACACAGGGTGTAAGACCTTTGTGTCTCATGTGAGTCCTCACCTCAGAGAGCACCTCCACAGAGAATGTTCCCTTTGTGTGGACAACAGTGAACTTGTCTCCTTGGTCACCCTAGGGCTGATTCAACAGTCCCTAAAAAAGTCATAAAATTGAGATCAAGAGTGATTTGATCATACCTGAGTCCAGAGGCATGAGTTTCTTCTCATCATGGGTGATTCATCAGTCACTGCCACTCATGAATGCCCAGATTTCCAGTCAAAGAAATCACAGTCAAGCTCTTGCTGTGATTACATCACTTAGTAGACCAGACAGCTACATGGTAACAGGTGCATTTCTTCACCCAGTTTACCCTGTTATGGAGAGTGATTTGTTCTCAAGAATTGACATCCATTCTGGATGTAAGATTCCCTTCCCTGACTGCCAGCATCTCTATACAAGAGCCAACAGATTGCCTAATTTACCAGCATAGAGCCTATATAACATTGCCTCTGATATATAACATGTGCCTCTGGGCACATTTTATGGTGAAATAAGTATGACATTGGCAGCACGTCTGCAGGAATCACTGATTCTACCATACAGCATGTCACCTGGGAAGTTGACAGCATAATTGAAGGAGGAGAGACATTAAAAACTTTTAACATTTTATCTTGGGCAAAACACTCTGTGATGGTGGAAGGCAGCTTTCAACATGTGTTATACACATTGAAGTAATGGCCAATATATAATCTGTGTTCTAATATCGAGAAAGCATGGATCCTGCAACTAAGAGGTGAAAGAAGGACCAGCCGCTCTCACCATTACTCCTAATGATCCACTGGAGGAATTTATCCTTCCCACCCTACGCCTTTCACCCTATTAGATTAGAGGCTTCCCAGGGACGTGAGGTGGGAGGTTGGGAGGCATATTTGTACCAGCAAGGTTCTGCTGGATTTGATGTTATATCTACTGCCTACGCATTTATATTCCTTGAGCCAGTGAGCCACAATGAACTCTATTGTGATCGTTTTCAGGATAATTGACCCTGATTACTATAAGGAGCTAGGGTTGCTGCTGCACAATGGAGTAAGAAAGGAGCACACGTAGAAACTCTGGAGATCTGGGGCTTCTTGCCAAGTTGAAATACAAACAGCCCATGCAGAAACCATGTCTTGATGGGGGTGAGGGACTCAGCCTCCAAATCCACAGGGATGGAGAATGTAGGTTCGCTCCAGGGAGAGGGGAATCTGGAATGGGTGTGGGGGAAAGAGACGAAGCACATTGATAATGGTGTTGTGACCACATGCATTTGTGTAGGCTTGGCCCATTAACTGAGTTTTTTGTAGAGCTTGTCACTGACCACAACATCAAAGACCCTCTGACTAACTGGACTCCGCAGAGGGCGTGAGAACATTTGAGTGGTGTAAGGAGTAGACTGTATGGGACATTTCTCAGGCCTCATGTCTTCTATCCCTTCAGTTCACCTTTTTACTGCTATAGTTTATTGTTTCATAGTGAGCAGTTTCATGCAGGTATAATAACCTTTTACCACCTTAGTCCAGTTGCACCTTATTTGTCACTTTCTGCCTCAGGTCCTTTCTGAAGCCATTCTGTGAGATGAGTGCTGCACCGGTCTGGCACCTGCTCACTCATGTGCAACCTAGGAGAGGGAATTAATAGCCCCTGTGGCGACCCTCGATCTATGGGAGATAGAAATCAGCAAGTAAATAGGTCCCTCCATCTTTCCTTCCATCGGTGGACAATTCTGAGGTGTATTCCACATAGCTCCTTAGAGGGCCCCACGGAGATTGAACCCCAGTTGCCCATGGCAGTACCCAGGTCAGTAAAGCACCCTGGTATCAACTTTTCTTCCACTCCCTGCTTTATGTTTCCTGTTCCCATGGTAATGAACCCAAATAAACTATTTGCATGCAAAACCTCAGGTTTTTTTCTGGCTAAGATACATGTGTTACTTGGGGAAAATGGAGATGGGGATAAAGCTGCTGATATGGGTGTGGAAAGGTATCCCAGGAAAATTATCATTTATGCTAAATGCTGTTTATGTAAAAACACATAGATATGTAAAGAGATGCATGCAAAAATGTCACCAAAATATTAATGCTTATTATTATGGTAAGATGACAAGATAATTTTTATTATATTTTTATATTTCAAAAGTTTCATATTTTATAAATGGTTTGAGTTGTTCACAATGAATGTGTGATATTTACATAATATAATCAGAGAAACGCAGTAAAAATGGGAGTACAAATAATGAGACAATAAATAGATCTTTGGGCCAAGGTGGTATTTCTCACTTTAGACATCTACACATAAAAATCTTTTTTTCCTGAAGCCAGAAAGCAAACCCTTCTCTATAGAAGTAAATAGAAGTTTTTCCTTGTCAAAACAAGTGTCAAGGCATGAGCAGAGCCCACTAGTTGCATAGCAAGGGCTGGACTTTAACCCGACCTCCACTGGAACCTCTTGCTCTCCTCACACACCATCCTCCAACCTTGCTGAAATCACATAACTCCAACTCCCACTTGGAGAAAAAGGAAAAAAATGTCCTAAACTCTTAGGCATTTGGTATTTCCTCAAAATTCTTACTTATGAGCGATAACAAGAGTAATTAAATTGGCTTATTTGTTCCAAAGGCTGATTTGGGCCCTGTGAGGAATGATGCCATCTATTTACAATTTTCTTTCCTCCGCTGTCCCTCCCTCTGATCCACAGTTTCAAGTCTTTTATTTATAATTGTCCTTAATATAGCTTGGTTCAGTTCCTAACTAGAACGTGCACTGGGAAGGAATTGAGACAGTATTTTTGAGAGGTGGGGAAAGTGATTGAACTCCTTTTATGAACTAGGATTTGAATTTTAGAAAATATAGGCAACTTTCTATTTCTTTTTAAATTTTTTTTATTTATATAAGAACTGGAGTATAGTCAGAGGCATGGGAGGGTGAAAGAATTCACCAGAGACAGAGCAGGGAGAAGAACAGGCAGACAGACAGAAGACACTGCTGAGGGGAGCAGCAGGCAAGGCAGGAGAGGTCTGCCGTGCCATGTGGGTTTCTCCCTGGGCGGCTGGGAAACAAACCCACACTGCAGAGGCTGCGGACAGCTTCACAGTACAGTGCTCCACCCGCTGCACCACCAGGGAGGCCCACAACTTTCTATTTCACATCCCTCACAGAGGAAATCTTCAGGGTGAAGATTCTAAGTATGAAGGATTTTGAAATGTGTACTGGAATGAAGAAGGTTGGGGAAATCAGTTCCAAAATCATCAGGTGACAGCAGCTTCAAATATTATTAAATCCTGACTTGAGAATTGAAGAAAATTTCCCACTGGGGAAAAAAAATGGAATGAAATTTGATACTTGGCACTTGATTCTACAATCCAGAAGAAAGAAAAGGCAAACTTTCTGCAAACATCAGTTTAGAGACTTAAGCACACCAGAAGTATCTTTTTTTAACTTCAAGATGGATGCTTCTACCACCCCGTGGCGATTAAACAAACTGATGAACACTCTTTTAAGTTCAATGTTCTCTATTGAAAACCATAACTTATAAGACAAACTATCAGGTCATCCCCAAACGCCAGGTTTTCCTTAAACCTCAGGTTCTCACCATCCCCTGCTGCTGGGGGCTTTGTTGGCCCAGTCAGATAAGGTACTAGCAAGCAGCTAAGAAAAAGGGCCTCACACCGTGGGGCTAAAGATTTAACATCCCTTTGCTTGTTGTTCTTGGTCATAAAAAGAGAAAAATTTATCAGAAAGTATATTAGGCAATAAATTACACGTATCAGCATATTGTAAGTAAATAGCACGGAAAATTATCTGTTTAGAAATTAGTTATTAAACAATTTGGCCCACTTGACAATGGGAGACAATTTATTGTACATGCCTGACAAGCAATCCAGCACAACTATTATAGAAGGTCCTTCTATTGCCTTCTCTTGAAGCTTCTTGGGAAAGTTTTTTAATGAAGCTATTTGAGTTAAGGAGTTTCTAGGTAGAAAAAGTTCTGATAGTTGAGTAGCAGCTGGTCCCCGGCTGAAGGCCATGCAAATAAGAAAAGTCTTTTCTTGCTTAGGCTTTGGCTGATAGGGGTGTCCTGGCAGCTATCTACTGTTATTGTTTAACTGAATCAATGAGTTTTAGTGTAAGGCTTAGTTTTTTATGAACCTTGAAGTTTGCCTTCTTGCTGAGAGCACGTAGTGGCCAAAAGTCTATGGAAAAAAAGGATGCACTGATTGTTTCTGCTTTGTTTCTATGCACATGATATTCTAATCTCACGGCTTGCTGAAAAAGTATAAACAACCTGCTGAGTCTTTTGGCAGAAGATACTTGCACCTCATCCAGTGTCAGTGTCTCCTCACTACCTCATCCCCTTCCCCTCGATCCTTTTCGCCGCACCTAGACCGTCTTTTCCTTTCAAGGACTTCAGACCTGACATTTTGCTGAAAGCTGGTCTGCGGCAATCCCCCATTCCACATGGCTCCTTAGAGGGAGCAAAGAATAAAGTTTTGCCTTACCCTAGGCCTTAGCCTTCCTTTACCTTGTCAATAAGATGTTCTCAAGGCATGGTCCTGTTTTGAGAAGGCAGTGGGTGGGGCGTTCTGAGCTAGGGTGCCTGAATGTCTTAGGATGCCTGTCTTTAGGATAAATGCCAGGTTTGGGATGAGCTAGCCACCCGGATGGAGGAGGCTTCGATTTTCGTAATATTAATTTAAATGTTATGTAGCTATCTAAGCACTCCAGGAAGCTTCTAGGGAGCAGGAAATGTCCTCTTGGTCTTGGTCAGCGGGGCAGTGGTTATCAGGTTTATAAAAAGTAAAAACCAATTTTCATGCACTAGATTATAAATAAGATATATTTCAGTTTAAAAAGTTATTAAAAACATATACCTTTACAATGTTCAGTGCCAGGGATAAAACCTCACACTGTTTTCCTCATGACTTTGGACTGTCACTGCAAAAACATTGACTTCTCCTAAGAGAAAATTAGAACTTAGAGAAGAAATGGATATTTAATTGCAAGATATTTTGATAGGAGACAGTTATTTCCATTGAGGTGATTTGTTTCTTTTCCTTTTTAACATCACATTTGATTTATAGTTGATAGCACCTTTGAATGCTATTTAGTTATAAAACTGGAAATGCTTAATTCTTGCTTTCTGGCTCCTTTCTTAGGACGTGACTTCCATGACCGTCCTTGGACAACCTGCTGACCATGCTGCAGGCAACACTTGGCTGGAGCCTGCAGCCTGCATGGGGCAGTCCCGATGCCAGTGCAGATGGCGGGAAGTCTAGTGGCAGCTGGCTTTTGCTCTCCTCCCCACCCATGCACCCTGGGCTCTTGAAACAGAAGAGGATGTTCTCCAGACCACGGACCAGGTATATATTTCCAGTTTGGAATTGTTTGCTTTTGTCAAATCAGTCACTCTTTGGCCGACCGCAAAAGCTGTTTTCTTCTCAGGGTTTCTGTTTTTGTTCACCTATGAAATGAAGGAGCTGGTCTGACTTAAATCACCTGGGGTGATATAACCCAAACAGGAAAACAGGTGCTGTAGCAGACAGTGTTCAGGGCTCTGGTCTAAAGAATGCCCGTCCCTTGGCTTTTTCATAGAGAGCATGTTTTTCAAAAGCACATGACTGGTGCAACAAGTTTCATCACCTCTACCTCACTGAGTGGCACTCAAAATACACTAGCTTTGCAATGAGGTGCTGTGAGTATGCTCTGTATCTTGCACATCCCTCCCCCATCCCTCAAGTCATCCACTCTTTGTGAGAATAAATGAAACCATTGAGAGTTATTATTATTATTATCAAATGTTTATGAAATAATTTTGACCACAAAATATTGCTAAAAAATACATATATAACATATATATAAATGTGTACATATAAATATATGTATATAAATATATACAAATGTGTGTGTGTGCATATACAGAAATTTCCTATTTCTCCTTCACACTGCTTTCCCCAATGACATCAATCTTTGTGGAACCATCATTTCATAACATGATTACCCCTTCCCCACTCTTATCCCCCAGCCAGTCTTGGAATCTGAAAAAATCCTACTCTCAAATGGCAGCATATTTGCAGCACAAGAATGAGAAACTGAGAATAAGAATCCTTTCCTGGTTCTTGATCCACAGCTTATTGTCTTTATGCGATATGGCTTCTCAAGGACATAAAAAAAATTCCCTCAAACAAAAACCAATGGTTTATTTGTGTAAAGTAGAGGCAATGAACTCATGAATGCATGCATTAGCTTATTATTCTTCCTCGCAGAGGAGATGGATGGATGAATCTATTTATCTCTCTGTCTACACATCTCTCTCTCTCCATATGCAAAGAAAAGTGGTTTAAGTTGGGAAGTCAGTGAGGAATGATAGGAGGATTTGGTTGAGATGTGGGAAACTGAAGACTTTGTCCCAGTCCTGCTTATAGAATGAACTTGGCAAGTCATTATCTGAGACTTCATTTCCTCTACAATGAGGGAGGAAGGCTGGGGGGACGTGCAGTCAGAGGCTCAAACTCTACAATTCTATGGAGTGATCTTGACAGTTTGGGCTTTCTCAGAAGCTGACTCCATGAAGGGGCTTAGCAGGAAGGATGCTTATTCAGGAGGAACTGAGGAGCATCACTGACTCTGGTATATAGCTTTAGGCAATTTGAGGCAATTTTTCCTGGTGACGCTTTCCAACTCTGGACAATAGGTCTTCACTGAAGTGTTACAGGGCAAGAGAGGGACACCCCAGAACCCCCAAACCTGCCCATTCTAAATACGTTCTGCCGTCTGCCACACCAAGACAAAACATACAAGACCTTTAATGGAAAGTAACTTTAATACAATTAGTGTGCAGTACAGAAAAGACAAAGAATATAGTTTTGAAATCAAGCACCTAAAGTTACCCATGCCCTCATGGATGAATGCCCAGCCAAACAGGGTTGAACCACAGCAGGGCCACTGAGGCCCAAAAGTCTGCCACAAGTCTAAAGCACCTTCTGGTGGGGACCCATAGAAAAGGGTCAGAAATAGCCAGACAAGTCTGGAGGAAAAGTGCAAAATCAAAATCAAGATCAATGCTGCCATTGGTCTCTCACCCACATCTGTTTCAGTCCGTCTAGGACCAAACATCAAGCACAGCTTCTTCACATGTCTCTTCACTCCATGTGCCTCCTCTAGGTCTCCTTCTGGCTCTCCATCCTGCTTCCTTCCTTCTCCAGTCTCCTCTTCAGTTTCTTCTCTTCCCTGCTCAGCTATACCCTCCCTTGGGTGGGGCAGGGAATCTGGCACTTCCCCTTTTCCTGGGAAGCTCCCTGTTACAGAAGGACCATCTGGGAGGCCCATCACCATGTCCACCACAATGTGAAAGCATAAGGTTGCTGTTAGTAAAATAATAGGATCTTAACATCATGCGGATATTGGAGATCATGCCACTCTACCTCTCTGTTGAACAGTGGAGGAAAATGTGGGGTTCAGTGACTTGCCCATGATCACTCAGCAAGATTACAGCAAAATAAGTCTGTTCTTTCCAGAACAAGACTGTTCACATGGTATTCACCTGATGGAGGACAGGAATAGCAAAACTGCAAAGGCGGCCCCACAAGACCAGCAACCTGGCTCACACAGGAGGTGGGGGTAGAAGAGATTAGCATAGCTGTTGACACAGCTATGGAAACCAAGATCCTTAGGTGCCAAAGCCCAGATTACAAAGCATAAGATCCGAGCAGGTATCAAGCTGCTGTAGGGAGTGTCCAGAGCAAAGGTTCAAGGGTAAAGATATGGAGATCAAGTCCATTGTGGAATCTCCTGTCCTTTTCAGATTCTACATAGTTATCCAAAATAAGCAATTGGGCCTCCCTGGTGGCACAAGGGGTTAAGATGCAACCTATGAAGCTATCCACAGCCACTGCAGGACGAGTTCCATCCCCAGCCAGGGAGCAACCCACATGGCGCAGCAGACCTCTCCTGACTCGCCCGCTGCTCCCCTCAGCAGTGTATTTCAGTCAGTCTGCCTGTTCTGCTCCCCACTCTGTTCCTGGTGAATCCTCTCACCCCCCACACCTCTGGCCTGTACCCCAGCTCTTGTATGCATAAATAAATAGATCTTAAAAAAAAAAAATAAGCAACTAATCTAAGGCTCACAAGGAGTGAGCCCCTCCCAAACAAGAGAAGAGTATATCAGTGCAGTGTCTGCACAGGCTCAGGGAGCAATCTCTCTGCCCACCTGTGCCTATGCAGGTGCTTCTTTTTACCAACTCTCTCCCTCTTCAGGGCAGCAGCTCCCTACCTACCCGTGACCTGTACTTCCCCTCATTGACCTCCCTCAGCGGAGGCCGCTCTCCTCAAGGCCACCTGCCTGCAAACATGCAGGCCTCTCTTAGCAAACCTTCCCTTTCAGGGCAGCTCTTCCTGCCTGCTTGTGTCTATGCAAGTGTCCTTTATTCTTCTGTCCCTTTCCCTAACAAACCTGCTTTTTAAATATAACCAATGTCTCTGTCTCGTGGAGAAACTTGCCTGGGAAACTCACTGCGTGTTGCTGAAACGGGAGCTCTGGTGAAACCTTTCCCAGAGTGAGCCCAAGGACCCCGCACTCCAAACCCACTAACTCCAAAAAAATCCCATCACACCTGCTGAACTCTCCATAGGAGCATAAAGAGGCAGGTCACAAGTGTCCTGAGGGTGCCACACTGGCCTTGGCCTCGGTCACAGCCCAGGGGGTCTGGAGCTCTAGCCTGCATTTTATGACAACTCTTCTACTCCCAGTGCCTCAGCCTTTCAAAGAAAGTGGCATTCATGCCTCTTGCTTCCTTGGTGCCTGTTCAGGGAATTTTTTCAAGTGGATCTTTTCTCCTTGGCACCTGGTTAAAAAGGGGGAAGTTAAAAATGCATTAGGATTAAGCCCAGTGGTGATGGTGCCTTGGTGCCTTTGGCCATATGGGAAATTCTTCAATTCATCATGCAAAGCTGGATTGACAGAAAACAGGGCCAAGCCTGAGAGGATCAGGAACTGGCATTCCCCCCCCCCCCCACCGATTTGCACAATTCACCAGCAAGTGTCTCTGGGGCTTGAGCTGAAGAGGCCCCAGGGGTTTGTGTTCAGAACCAGTCTCTGTGCCTGGCAGCACTTGGGGTGGGGGTAGGAGGCAGGAACCAGAGGTAAAACTGCCAGAAGTGGTTACATTTTGTAAGTAATGTGTCTTATCTTGTTCCATTCAGAGAGGAAAAGAAAATATCAGCCTCAGAGCCAAACCTATTTCTGGGGTTAATCCATCTCTGTACCACTGCTCCCTGTAAATCTCTCTTGCATTAGGTTCCAGGTGCTTTAGACTAATTAATGCACACACTGTGTTTCTGGGAAATTTAATAAGAGCTGGCTGTGTCTCTTGTAATTCGTGTTTCTGTGTCTTACCTCCACATCATGCGTTCATATGGAAATTAATTTAGTGCTCATCAGATAGCAGAGTGAATGGTCAAGGTGTGGGTTTCTCTTAAGCATTGTTGAAAGTCCTTCCCCCACCCTCCTGCAGGTGAATACTTAATATTATCCAAACAGGGAGAAACTACCTTGCTGGCAATACACAGGAATGATTTTAGAGCTGAAGGTGTAACAAGGCAATCCCCAGGAAAGGGGAGTTTCCAGGTTCCTTGTGATACCGGAATTGTCAGGCCTAGTCTTCCAGCCTGGAACAGATCCCAGGCTGCAGGTGCAGCGCTGAGTCCCAGCCACTAGACCCCCACGGGATGGTGTCTCTGAAGCCGCAGCAGGAACTTCGCAGACTCTCAGGCAAGCAAGCAAGAAGACACAGGTTTGTTTTGAGAAAGAAAAAGTTTATTGAGGAGAAAATCCCTAAATTCTTCAGAAGTCCCCTCCTGCACTGTCCCTAAAACTGCCTAATTTCTAGCTTGCCCTGTGTCTCACTTGCCCCGTCATGGAAGTGTGGAGCTGAGCAGGGACGGGGAGCAAGAGAAGGCAGGAGAAAGAAGGAAGGGGATACCAAGACCAGCACCTGGAGGAGACAGTGGAGCAGAGAGACATGTGAAGAAGCTGTACTTACTTGTTCCTTGGCCTGGGGCTTGTATCAGGAACTTGGGGGATATGGAGGGAGACAATTGAAAGAGACAGAGATGTGGGGAAGAGACCTGTGGGGAGGCTGACAATGGCAGCCTTTATATTGATTTGGGTTTTGATTTTGATTTTGCTTGTTTCTTTTATTTATTTATTTTTTAGTTTTTTATTTTATTTTTATGCAAGGTCTGGGGTACAGGCCAGGTGCAGGGGAGGGTGAGAGAATTCACCAGAGACAGAGTGGGGAGCAGAACAGGCAGACGGACCAAAGACACTGCTGAGGGGAGCAGCAGGCGATGCAGGAGAGGTCTGCCGCGCCGTGTGGGTATCTCCCTGGCCTGCCAGAATCGAACCCACACTGCAGAGGCTGCAGACAGTTTCACAGCCCTGCGCTCAGCCCGCTGAGCCATGGGGAGGCCCTGATTTTGCTCTTTTCCTTCTAGACTTTCCTGGCCCCTTTTGCCCCTTTCCTATGGGCCCCCACCAGGAAATGCCTTAGACTCGGGTCCTGTTTTGAGCTAACTCTGTTTGGCTGGGCATTTACCCACAAGCGCATGGGTAGTAGTTTTTGGTGCTCGATTCGGAAACTGTATTCTTCCTGTTTTTCTTCTCTTTATTGCACACTAATTGTATTAAAGTTGTTTTCCATTGAAGCTTTTATGCACTTGAGCATGTTTTGTCTTGATGTGCTGGGTGGCAGAACCTATTTAGAGCAGACAGGTTTGGAGGTCCTGGGGTACCCCTCGTCCTCCTGTAACAAAGGGATTCCTTCACTTTTCACATCTGGACCTGACCTGGCCCTCCATGGCCAGTGTGTTCCCATCACGCCCTGCCATGCCCTACCTGGGAACCCTCTAATTTAGCTGACATCTGGACACTTCCTAAATGTTCATTCTTTTCCAGGCCTTCTCGTCCCTTAGTATATGCTGGTCCCTTTGGCTGGACCATCTTTCTCTGCCTTCTTTACTAGAGAAACATCTGCTTCTCCTTTGAAGGCTCCTAAAATGTCACTCCTCCGAAGGATTGGAGTTGGGATTCCTCAATAATGAAGGTGTCATAGGGTTGCTGGTGGGAGACAAGCCTGCATGAGGAAACCCCAGGTGGCTGAGAAACTGATTCATTGTTCTCCCTCCCTGGAGAGATTTTTACAGGGGTCCTGCTCTTGCTTATTTGCTGCAGGGGGTCTTGTTGCCCCAGCCAGATAGGATACTGACAAGCAGCAAAGAGAAAGGGCCTCACACCATGGGGCTAAAGATCTGGCATCGCTTTGCTTTTTGTTCTTGGTCATAGAGAGAGAAAAATTTATTAGAGAGTATATTGGGCAGTGGATTGTACGTGTCAGCAGACTGTGGGTGGATGGCGCGGAAAATTATCTCTTTAGAAATTAGTTATTAAACAATTTGACCCACTTGACAATGGGAGACAATTTATTGTACATGCCTGACAAGCAAACCAGCACAACTATTATAGTAAGTCCTTCTTTTGCTTTTTTAGAAGTTCCTTTTTATTAGAAGTTTCTTAGGAAAGTTTTTAAATGAAGTTAACTGTGTTAAGAAGTTTCTAGGTAGAAAAAGTTCTGATGCTGAATAGCAGCCGGTCCCGGCTGAAGGCCATGCGAATAAGAAAAGTCTTTTCTTGCTTAAGCTTTAGTTGATAGGGATGTACTGGCGGCTATCCACTGTCTAGGTAATTGTCTAGCTGAAATCATAAGTTTTAGTGTTAGGTTTGGTTTTTTATCTATTAACCTTGAAGGCTACCGTCTAGCTGAAACCTGTAGGAGCCAGTAGTCCATGGGAATAGAATACTCTGATTGTCTCTGCTTTACACATGATAATGCATTTTTTTTCTGATTACTAAAATTGATTAAAGAAAGACCTGCTGAGTCTCTCAGCAGAAGATACTTGCACCTCATCCTGTGTCAGTGTCTCCTCACTGCCTCATCCCCTTCCCCTCAGTCCTTTATACCACACCTAGGCCGTCTTTTCCTTTCAAGGACTCTGACCCAATATTTTGCCAAAAGCTGGTCTGCCGCACTTATTCAAGTAGGCCATCTGTGACTGCCTGCACTGTTTTCATTAGGCATTACTGGGCGGATTGTCAATAATTCCTTGTTGGCTACCAGAACTTAGCAGGCCTGGAAAAGCAGTGGGTGGGGGTGGGGGGACAGTGAGAAAGAAGAGGGGGAAGACAGGAGGTGGCTAATGAGTCTTCCTCAGTGAGCACACAAAACAGTGAAGGGATGAAATATAAGCAGGAAGTGAATTTGCTTCCAAGGGAAAATTGGTGGAAAATTATTTTTCCTGTGCTTTGGATTTCGTTTTTAAAAAATGCCTTTCTCTTTGGCCTCCCCTGGTGGCACAGCAATTGAGCGCTGGGCTGGGAAGCTGCCTGCAGGCTCTGCAGCACCAGTTCGATCCCAGCCACTGGTGAAGGTCCCACGTGGCGCACAGACCTCTCCTGCCGCCCGCTGCTCCCCTCAGCCGTGTATTTTGTCAGTCTGCCTGTTCTGTTCTCCGCTCTGGCTGTGGTGAATTCTCTCACCCTCCCGCACTTCTGACTGTACCCAGTGCTTGAATAAATAAATAAATAAATCTTAAAAAAAAAATGCCTTTCTCTTTAGTGGAGAAAAAAAAATTTAAAGGTAAACCCACAATGAGGCACCACTTCATGCCCAAGAGAAAAGCCCATCTTGAAATAAAAAAAGACATCCTCTGCTTATGGATTGGAAGAATTAACATTATTAAAATGGCCATCCTACCAAAAGCAATTTACAGATTCAATGCTATTCCAATAAAAATTTCAATGACATTCTTCAAAGAAATAGAACAATTATTGATGAAATTTATATGGAATCACCAGAAACCCCAAATAGCCAAAGCTCGCTTGAAATAAAAAAGAAGGGAATGGAGTCATCACACTCCCAGACTTCAAACTATACTACAAAGCCATAATCATCAGAACTGCATAGTATTGGACCAAGAACAGACACATGGACCAATGGAACCGAATAGAAAATACAGATAAACCCACAGATTTATGGTCAGCTAATCTTTGACAAAGGAGCAAAGAATATGCACTGGAGCAAAGAAAGTTTGTTCAATAAATGGTGCTGGGAAAACTGGGTCACTACATGCAAAAGAATGAAGCTTGACTACTACCTCACACCATGCACAAAAACCAACTCAAAATGGATTAAAGAACTAGACATAAGACCTGAAAATACATAGAAGGAAATACAGGTGAAACACTACATGACATGCACCTCAAAGACATCTTTACAGACACATCACCCAAAGCAGTGAGAGTGAAAGCAAAGATTAACAGCTGGGGGCCTCCCCAGTGGCGCAGTGGTTGAGCGCTGGGTTGCGAAGCTGCCCGCGGCCTCTGCGGCGCCAGTTCGATCCCCGGCTGCAACCCGGCCACAGGAGGAGGGTCCCACATGGTGCGCAGACCTACCTGCCACCCGCTGCTCCCCTCAGCAGTGTACTTTGGTCCTTCTGCCTGCTCTGCTCCCTTCTCTGGCTCTGGTGAATTCTCTCACCCTCCCGTGCTTCCGACTATACCCAGTGCATGTATAAAACAAACAAACAAATAAATAAATAAATAATAAGTAAATTAAAAAAAGTGCCTCTATAAAAAAAAAGAGGATTAAAAAAAAAAAAGATTAACAGCTGGGACAACATCAAATTAAAGAGCTTCTGCACAGCAAAAGAGACAATAACCAAAACAAAGAGAAATCCCACCAACTGGGAGAAAATTTTTGCACAGGACACTAATGATAAAGGACTGATCACAAAAATCTACAAAGGGCTGATGAGACTCAACAAAAACAAAGAATATAATCCAGTGACAAAATGGGCAGAAGAGCTAAAAAGAAACTTCTTCAAAGAGGAAATGCAAATGGCCAACAGGCATATGAAAAAATGTTCAACATCACTTGTAATCAGGAAAATGCAATTCAAAACTACAATGAGATACCATCTTACACCAGTGAGAATGGCACATATTAAAAAACTAGCAACAACAAATGTTGGTAAGGTTGTGGAGAAAAAGGAACTCTCCTGCATTGCTGGTGGGAGTGCAAACTGGTCCAACCACTATGGAGAGCTGTGTGGAGGTTATTTGACCTACTAAAGATAGAGCTTCCATATGATCCAGCAATTCCACTCCTAGGTATTTACCCAAATGGCACAGAATCAGTAATTCCAAAGGGCACCTGCACGCCTTTGTTTATAGTAGCACTATTTACAATAGCTAAGCTATGGCAACAACCCAAATGCCCAGAAATAGATGACTGGAACAAGGAGATGTGGTACATATACACAATGGAATATTACTCAGCAAACAAAAAAGATAAACACATGCAGTTTGCAGCAACATGGATGGAGCTAGAAGGGATCATGCTCAGCGGAATAAGTCAGAAAGAAAAAGAAAAATACCACATCGTCTCACTCAGAGCAGGAATTTAAAAACCTAAATAAGGGACCAGGAAAAAGACTAATTAATACAAAGTAAAAATCAAAATCAACAAGCAACTATAAACCAGAGACATACTATGGGGGGGGCGGGCAGGGAGAGAGAGGACTTGGGTCAAAACAAGGGGGGGTGCAATTGTATGGGGAATATAACCAATATGAAAATGCAGACATTGTGCAAAAATGAAAAATGATATAAGAATTATATAAAATAAAATATTAATTAAAAAAAAGAAAAAAAAAAGAAATGCTTTTATTCTTTTGGTGCAGCAGGAACATTGCTCCTCAAATAGTTTTCGCCCATGGGATGAGGAGATGTTGAGTGTTCTAACCTCAGTGTCTCTGATATTACATCCATGAGCTCCTACAAAGATTCACTTCTAAGACATCATGGTTGTTTGAATGATTGTACCCAAAAGGTATTGATAAATGGATCCATGTTCACCCCCAAAGAAATTTCTAATGGGCTGCAACAAGGTTCTATCTGTAACTCTGTACACTTTATCATTCACTCACGAAGATGTGAAAGTCAGTCTCTGGATAAGTAGAATACAAAAGCAATGGATATAGGCTGCAAAGGTGTTCTGAAGTTCAGTTAGTAAAAACGATGTCACAATCACAAGAATAGAACAGGACATGAGACTAAACTGAGGTTTAAATATAAATGTTAAAGTGGGTTAAACTAATTGCTATTCAAAAAAAAAAAAAAAAAAGAAAAGAAAACTAAAACAACGTGTTCTCCAGTGAACACTGGCAGGGCTGTCCTTCCAGCACATCTTTTCCAGAAATTAACTCTCTACCTATACAGAATGGTAGCCACATAAGCACTTAAGGTACAACATGACGTAGGTGATAAGACCAGAAGTGGACACTTGAACAAGAAAGAGAATCTATTTCGAGTCCAAAATCAGATCTGAGAATGGTAAGACAGTCCCTTTTAGGAAGTCTGGGGTCTAAGAGGTAAAACCTTGGGTTGGCAGGTAGCCATATCTCCACTATGGGGGCAACACAGGGATCTGATCTGTATAGACAGGAACAGGAGAGACTTCTTTCTATTTTTAGTTTCCTTGGGTCAGTTGCTTCTGTGGCTGAGGTGCATCTTTATCTCTTAGTGTCATTCTACTGTAATAACCTGCCAGAATCTAGTAAATTCCCTTTTAACTCAAGCTAATTAAGTTTCTGTCATTTGCAACACAAAATGTCAGTAATAATATTTAAACTTGACCTCCAACATAGTGTCTGGAATAAGGGTGGACTAATAATAAAGTATTAAATCTCTAGATACTACTAATAAAGTATTAAATCTAAGCTCTGTCCTGATTATACTACGGTGGACTACAGTGGGTCATTTCCAGGTTCAGTTTTCTAAAGATAGGTCAAGGGATAGGTCTGAAGGAAGAGGATGTAGCTGTACAGAAATGTTTGAAGAGTTGTCATGTGGAAAACAGGGAAGCTGGTCTGTGTTGTCCAATGAACAAAATTTACAGCAAAAGTTGAAGGCTGGAATATAATATAAAAGTTTCCTTTCTCAGCATTAGAGCTATCCAGTATTATCTAGTGGAAGATCAAGGCCATCATCAATGGGAAGATTGTATCACGATTTGGATATTTACTTATTTGGTAATTTGAAATAGGTAGCATTTAATTGTTAGTTTATAATTTATTGAAGATTTTCCATACGTGAACTGTTGTGTTTGACATATGCTTTATATGAATTTACTCATGTAAACTTCATAATGATCATATGAAATAAGGATTGCCATATCCATTAAAATTATTTATTCACTATTGTGACAAAGGGTAATACTGTGGCAATTTTTAAAATGCAAAAGCTAATTTATGGAATGATGCTACTGTTAGTTTCAGTTGTCATAAGTACTTGTAATTTTACCATTACATGGAATATTTTAAGTTAATAGATAGTTCTCAATTTTGACTCAATTCTAGAGCAAATTATAACCTTTCAGATTTTTAATAAGTATAAGCTATAGCACTTCCATTTTCATTATGATTAAGTTAGTTATAATTACTCAATTAACTCCCTGTTGTGCTTTCAGGAAGTGGTGAATAATGTGGTGAATAATGTCCTTTCATTTTTTTACATAGTAGGAAAACTGACTCTTGTCTTAATATTTCAGAGTTGTGAAATTCAATTATTTCATCTTTCATAGGTAGGTAAGACATGGAGTTTTACTTATTTACTTTACTACGGATCAAATCCCCAAATCTTTAAATTTATCTGCTCCATAAAGATTCCAAAACAAACTACTAAATGGTCTGCTTTACATCAGATTGAATGTGGAGGGAAGATAACCCAAAGTAGATAAGTAGCCCAACTTACCATATTCTTTATAAAATAACAAAATATTATCTATCACACTAAATTCTAACATACATTTTTTAGAGACTACAGAAATAAACCCATACTTATATGGACAATTAATCTATGACATAGGAGCCAAAAGTATACATTAGAGAAAGGAAACTTTCTTCAACAAATAGTACTAGGAAAACTGGACAGTCACATGCAGAAAAATGAAACTAGACCACTGTCTCATACCACATACAAAAGTTAACTCAAAATGGAATAGAGATGTGGATGTAAGACCTGAAATCATAAAAAATACATAGAAGAAAACATAAGCAGAACACTCTACCACATTGACTTCAGGGATGTATTTGGGGAATTGACTCCAACTGCAATGTAAACAGAAGCAAAAATAAACAAATGGGATGACACCCAACTGAAAAGTTTTGCACAGTGAAATAAACTATCATTAAAACAAAAAGATGCCCCACTGAGTGGAAGAAAATATTTGTATATCATATATCTGACAGGGGACTAATATCAAAGATCTACAAAATTCAGCAACAAAAATTATCCAATAAAATCGACACTTCTCCAAAGAAAACATGTAGATGACCAGCAGGAACATGAAAAAATGTTCATCATAACTTTTCATCATATATGAATCAAAACCACAATGGGTTACCTTCTTACATTGTGAGAATGACCCATACTGATAAGACCAGAACAGGTGTTGGGGAGGATGTTGGTGGGATGCAGACAGGGCTAGCCCTTATAGAAAACAGTATGGAGTTGCTCAAAATATTAAAAACAGATCTGATGGTTGATCTAACATTCCTAGGTATCTATCTGAAGTTAATTAGATATGCATTAGAAGAATTACAAAAAGACTAATTCAAAGGGATATTTGCACTCCTATGTTTGCTACAGCACTATTTGCATTGGTTATAGAAATAACCTCCTCAGTGCTCAAGGATAGATGAGTGGGTAAAGAAGTTGTGGCATACATGTAAATGAATATTACTCAGTTTAAAAACAGATGAAAATTTGCCAGAACAACATGCATAGAACTGGAGAGGATTTTGCTAAGGAACTAAGAAGAAGAAAGACAAATACTGGATGATTTGATTCATATGTGAAATACAGAGAAATAAACAAAAGGAGCAGACAAAACAAATAAAAACAAACTCCAGAAATATGGCTGCAGAATAGAGGCTAGAGAGGGGATGAGTGGGAAGGAGGCTCAGTGGTCTATGGCAGAGGATTCTGGGTATATATGTGTGGTAGGCATGGTGTGTAAACATATAGCTTATGAGGCATGAACCTATATCCCTAAATTATATACAGTGTTGTAAATCAATGTTCCCTCAAAAAGTTATAGAAACATTGAAAATACATTTTAGCTTAGAGAAACTCTGTAATTATCAATTTCGTTTTAAACCCAATTTTTTTACCAGACACTATAAAAATTCTGCTACAGTACAAGATTTTTGCTTAATTTCCCTCATTCTCTTTTCCTAGTTTGTCCTACATTTTTTTTCTTTTTAAAACGTCTGCTTAAAAGACTACACATAAATATACAAAGATCATAGCTAAACCAGATGCAGAGAGACTAGCAGTTAATGACAAATGCTGGAGATTCTTTTCAAGTTAAATATTCAGGACCAGGCAGCTGAGTAGGCCTAACAAAAGAACACATGCTTATGAGGGATACAAAGATGGAGTAAGAAGAACTAGCTCTCACTGGGATAAAATTAAGTTATTAATGAAAGCATGTAAGAAGGATTTGAAATCAAAGTAACAGTGAAATTAAGTTAAATCATTTATTCACTCCTATACAAAAGGGAAATGTTATTGCAATTTGTAAAATTTCTTTTCAAAATTAATGCTTAGGACAAATGCTAGTATTTATAATATCTGCTGAAGGGAAAAAATCCCTTAATTATGCTTTAGTGACAGCATAATATTAAATCTGTTTCCAACTCCTACAGACTGGTAATAATCAATTTTTCTTCATATGAGTTAAAGTAGAAATAGAATTTCATAAAATACATCGTACACTTTTTTTTAATAGAATTTTTTTTTTTAAAGATTGACTTATTTATTTTTACAAGCACTGGGTACAGTCAGAAGCGCGGGAGGTGAGAGAATTCACCAGAGCCAGAGCGGGGAGCAGAACAGGCAGAAGGTCCGAAGTACACTGCTCAGGGGAGCAGTGGGCAGCAGGAGAGGTCTGCGCGCCATGTGGGACCCTTGCCTGGCAGCCGGGGATCGAACCGGCACTGCAGATGCTGTGGGCAGCTTTGCAACCCAGCGCTCAACCGCTGTGCCACCAGGGGAGGCCCACATCATACTTCTTGTACTGAAAGATCTCATAGCTGAAATTCAGTTTGGTGCCTTACAGCTGCATGTAGTAAATGAACTGTCCATGTAGTTTGACTTCACCCAGAAGCTAAGGACCTCAGAAGCATTTTAAGATGTTTGTGAAACACAAATGAAGTGAGTTATCAGAGATATGCTGCAATATGTGTTTGAGATACGTGCTCATACATGTGGATAATATTTGTTCTCAAGCCAATGAATATTGCTGTTGCCAAAGTGGTCACTATTTAAAAAGTAATCAAATGAAGACAAGATAACTACTTTCATTAGGCAAGGTAGCACTGTTTTGTCTTAAATTTATTTCATAAAAATTCCTTTTTTAAGTATACAATAGAAGGTACTGAGAAAATAGTGTCTCAAAAATGTTTTAGAAATATTTATAGACTCAAATTATTTAGACTTGCTCTAGGACTTTGTTAGTGGGTATGGTGAGGCATCTTCATATCAAGGTGTGGAAAATTTTTCAAAAAATCTATATGGTATAATTCCAAGAACTTTTTATTATAGTTTTGATTTGCATTTTCCTGATGATAAGTGACAATGAATATTCTTTTCTTTTGATGTCTTCTGCTATCTCATATTTTTGTATTTTCACTGAATGAGAACAAAAACCAATGTTTTGTCTTCCACTGAGATAACATTTTTTCACAACACTGTGTATGATTCAGAGGTATAGGTTTATACCTCTTTAGGTATATTTTACCACACCACACCCACCACTAGACACCCTCACTCCTTCACATTATTCCCCTGTGTCTGCTACCCATCTGTATGTCTTAATTGGAGAAGTGTCTATTTTGTTCTCCTGCCCATTTTTTGATTAGGTTATGTGCTTTCTTTTTGCTAAGTTGTATGAGTTCTTTGTGGATTTTGTGCAGATTTTGGTAATCAGTCCTTTGTAGAATGTGTGATGTACAAATACTTTCTTCCTCTCAGTAGATATCTTTTATTTTAATGATAGTTTATTTTAATGATATTTATTTCACTGTGCAGAAGCTTTTAGTTTGTTATATTGCCATTTGTTTATTTTGCTTTTGTTTACCTTGCCTTTGGAGTCAAGTCCCCCAAAACATCCTTGAAGCCAATGTTGTGGAGTGTTTTGTCTATGTTTTTCTTCTATGTACTTTATGACTTAAGGTCTTACATTCATGTCTTTAATACATTTTGAGTTTATTTTTGTGTATGGTGTGAAACAGTGGTGTAGTTTAATTTTTGTGCATTTGGTTGTCCACTTTTCCCAGTGTCATTTATTGAAGGGGCTTTCCTTTTCCCAATGTATAGTCTTGGCTCTTTTGTTGAAGACTACTTGTCTGTATAAGCATGGGCTTATTTCTGGGTGTTTAATTGTATTCCAGTGGTCTACTTGTCTGTTTTATTCAATTACCATACTATTTTTATTACTATAGCTTCATGATATAGTCTGAAATCTAGTAGTGTAATTCTTCTGTTCTTTGTGGTTTGGATTGCTTTGGCAAGATACCACCCACCTCACACCTGTGAGAATGGCCCATAACAAAAATATCAGAAACAACAATATTGATGAGGAGAAAAAGAAACCCTCATATACTGTTGGTGGGACTGTACACTGGTTCAGCCTTTACGGAAACAGTATGGAGGTTTCTCAAAATAGTAAAATATATTTTCCATATGGTCTGGCAATTCTATTCCTAACTATCAATTTCCCAAAATGCAAAAACACTAACTTAAAGAGATAGATGAACTCCTATGCTAATTGCGGCACTATTTATAACAGCTGAGTTGTGGAAGTAGTCTAAGTTCCCGAGGACTGATGGGTGAATAAAGAATTTATGGTAAATTTACACAAAGAAATACTGTTCAACTACCACAAAAAAATGCAGTCATGCCATTTGCAACAACATGGAGCGAACTGATGGAACTGGAGGGGATTACACTAAGGGAAGTAAGTTGGAGAAAGACAAATACTGGATGATTATACTCATATACGGAACATCAAAACCAAGGAATGGACACAATTAAATCAAACCCTAGAAATCCTACTATAGAATTGAGGTTACCAGAGAGCGTGTTGGGGGAGAGAAAGGGGGGAACCACAATGGACTGGTGGAGGGTTGTGGGTGCTTTGGTGGTTGGTGTGGAATAACAATATGCATCTGAAGGGGTGTGCCGGTAAGAAGAGGGGGAAGCTTCAGGCTTTGCCGCCCTCCCACTGCACATGCGCACTCGGCAGAACGGCGTGGCACACCCTGTGGCACGGCGTGGCATGCGTGGCGTGGCGTGGCGTGGCGTGGCGTGTGTGGCATGCGTAACAGGCGTGGCGTGCGTGGCGTGGCGTGCGTGGCGTGGCGTGCGTGGCGTGGCGTGGCGCAGCGCAGCGCAGTGTGGTGCGGTGCCGAGGCCGGAGGAGGGGCTGGAGTGGCCGAGCGGGCGGAGCGCGGCGACGGCTGAGCGCGGAGAGCGTGACGACACCAACGGGGCTGCTGGAGCCGGTAATGAACCTCCCCGGGGCGGCGGGTTGCCCAGTTCTTGCGTGTGTAAATAAATAAATCTTTAGAAAGAAAACATTTGCCCCAACAGAAGGTGTCCTTGGGGGACGTCACACGTTCTCTCAGAGAAAACCCCTGTTCCCGTCTCTGCGTGACGCGCCCGCGCTGGTGCTCGTGACCGTCTTCGTGGTCACCCGGCGGCGGGTCGCGGCTCCTCGTGGTTCTCGCGTCCCCGCCCCGCCCAGCGCGAGTCCCCGGGCCTGGGCCCGAGACAGACGGGGACGCGCGAGGCCCGGACACTCCCCGCGGGGATGCGGGTGACTGGACGGGCGTGTCCACTTCTGGTGCAGAGACTCCCTGGGTCCTGCTCCCTGGTGAGCTTGGCGGGTCCTCGAGGTCACTTTCGAGGGTGAATATGAAGTTAGAGAGAGAGAAGGGGGGGGTAAATTTGAGAACTGCCCCTTCTTGTGTAACTGTGCAGACTTAGGCAAATCATTTTATTTCTCTGAACCTCAGATTCTTCAGTAACACTTTTCTTAAAATACCAGCCCCCCAGGAGGAGTGTGAGGAAGAAATGGAATGATGCGTGTGAAGAAGTGAGTGCAGTGTTTGTCAGGAGATGGTTCCACCATTCTCCTTCCTCATCCCACAGGAAAGAAGGGAATCCTGGTGATGATAATGCAGTGCACTTTGTAGTAATGTAGACATTACAAAGGAAATGTCACACTTTCATAGTTCTTAAAAATTAGAGTTTGAAAATAACTTTAAAATTACCTTGCTTTTGTTTTTATCTTTTTTTTGAACTGAGGTCAGGTGACCTTATGGAAAGTATCCACAGTCACCCAGCTAGGTAATGGCGAGATAATAATTCAAACAAGGGTGATATTTTGTTCCTAAATATGCTTTTTTGGATATCTTATCTTTATAAAGTATGTCTAAAAGTAATAGCACTTTATAATCACAAACCAATGCAAGATTTTCTCATCTAATTCCTACAAAAATATCTAGGTAGGTAGCATTATTTTCCCCATTAAGAAATCAGAATGGAGGTTCAGAGAAGTTAGGTGATATCTACAAGTCTTCAAATTATGAAGTACACTCTGAGAACTGCTTTATGTGTATTCCATGAAATTTGACATCGTGTGTTTTTTTATGAGTTTGTTCAAAATATTTTCTAGTTTTGCTTGAGATTTGTTTGACCCAAGAAAATATGGTTTTGTGTATTAAGTGTATTAAAAATGTGTCTTTAAATTTCTGAATATTTGGAGATTTAATGGATTTGAACCAATGATATTCATTGGTCAATTGTGGATATTTAATTTATTTAAATGAATTTAAATTAAAATTCAGTGGCTAAACCATTCTAGCCAAATTTTAATTGCTTAAAAGTCATATGTGGATAATGGGTACCATATTTGGGCAGTACAGATATAGAACCTTTTCATCATTACAGAAAATTCTATTGTAATATTTTGTTAATGATTTCTAATCTAATACTGTTACAGCCTAAGAACATGCTTTGTTTGTATGATTTTGACTTTTGACATTTATTGAGACTTGTTTTATGTCTCAGAGTATAGTCTACCTTGGTGAATTTTTCAAGTGCACATGAGAAGATTATACAATTCTTTTCTGTTCTTGGGTGTAGTGTTCTATAACTTTCAACTAGGTTGATTTATATCTCCGATGTCTTTGTTAAATTTTTGTCTTGTTATCAATTGCTGAGAGATAGGTGCTAAAATCTACAACAATAATTTGGATCTGTCTATACTTTTTATTAGTTCATAAGAGAACAAGTAATATGACAGCTTTAAAATTTTTAAGATTTCTTGATGACTTAACCTTTTATCATTATGAAATGTCTATCTTGGTAATACTCTTTGAAGTCTACTTCTATTATAAAATATGGGATGGAAGATGTTTTATAATTAGTATTTCAGTGCTATATATTTTCCATTCTTTCATTTTCAATTTTTCTGTTGTCTTTTTTTTTTTTTTCCCCTGTGGCCAATGGAATGTGGGTGCTTGCATATTGTTCGAACATTTCCTGACTTAATTTTCTTTTTTTTTTTTTTGAAGTTATTTCATTTTATTTTTATCAAATATGACATATAACATTATATGTATTAGTTTCAATTGTACAAAATGATGACTTCATATTTGTATACAATGCAAAATGACCACCACAAAAGGTTTATTTCCCATCTACTCTTTTTTTTATATAAATTTTATTGTTATATTCCCCATACAATTGCAGCCCCCCCATTCTGACCCCAATCCCTCCCCTCCCGCCCCCGCCCCCCTAAAAGTGTCTCTGGTTCATAGTTTTCTGTTGATTTTGATTTTCACTTTCTTATAGTTATTCATTTTCCTGGTCCCTTATTTAAGTTTTCTAGATTCCTGCTATGAGTGAGACCATCCGGTATTTTTCTTTTTCTTTTTGGCTTATTTCGCTGAGCATGATCCCTTCCAGCGCCATCCATGTTGCTGCAAATTGCATGTGTTTATCTTTTTTGAATGCTGAGTAATATTCCATGGTATATATGTACCACATCTTCTTGATCCAGTCATCTATTTTTGGGCATTTGGGCTGTTTCCAAAGCTTAGCTAATGTAAACAGTGCTGCTATAAACATAGGGGTGCAGGTGTTCTTTGGAATTGATGTTTCTGTGTCCTTTGGGTAAATACCTAGGAGTGGAATTGCTGGATCATATGGAAGCTCTATGTTTAGTAGGTCCATAAATCTCCACACAGCTCTCCACAGTGGTTGGACCAGTTTGCACTCCCACCAACAGTGCAGAAGAGTTCCTTTTTCTCCACACCCTCGCCAGCATTTGTTGTTGCTAGTTTTTTTAATATGTGCCATTCTCACTGGTGTAAGATGGTATCTCATGGTAGTTTTGATTTGCATTTCCCTGATGGCAAGTGATGTTGAACATTTTTTCATATGCCTGTTGGCCATTTGCATTTCCTCTTCAGAGAAGTTTCTTTTTAGCTCTTCTGCCCATTTTTTGACTGGATTATTTTCTTTGTTGTTGCTGAGTCTCATCAGCTCTTTGCAGATTTTTGTGATCAGTCCTTTATCATTAGTGTTGGGTGCAAAAATTTTCTCCCAGTTGGTGGGGTTTCTCTTTGTTTTTGTTATTGTCTCTTTTGCTGTGCAGAAGCTCTTTAATTTGATGTAGTCCCAGCTGTTTATCTTTGCCTTCACTATCACTGCTTTGGGTGATGTGTCTGTAAAGATGTCTTTGATGTGCAGATCACGTAGTGTTTCGCCTATATTTCCTTCTATATATTTTATGGTTTCAGGTCTTATGTCTAGTTCTTTAATCCATTTTGAGTTGATTTTTGTGTATGGTGTGAGGTAGTGGTCAAGCTTCATTCTTTTGCATGTAGCGACCCAGTTTTCCCAGCACCATTTATTGAACAAACTTTCTTTGCTCCAATGCATAGTCTTTGCTCCTTTGTCAAAGATTAGTTGACCATAAATCTGTGGGTTTATTTCTGGATTTTCTATTCAATTCCATTGGTCTGTGTGTCTGTTCTTGTTCCAATACCATGCAGTTTTGATGATTATGGCTTTGTAGTATAGTTTGAAGTCTGGGAGTCTGATGCCTCCATTCCCTTCTTTTTTTTTCAGGAGAGCTTTGGCAATTCGGGGTTTTTTGTGATTCCATATGAATTTCATCAATAATTGTTCTATTTCTTTGAAGAATGACATTGAAATTTTGATTGGAATAGCATTGAATCTGTATATTGCTTTTGGAAGGATGGCCATTTTAATAATGTTTATTCTTCCAATCCATGAGCAGGGGATGTCTCTCCATTTCTTTGTGTCTTCTTCTATTTCTTTTAACAGTGTTTTATAGTTTTCTTTGTATAGGTCCTTTACCTCTTTTGTTAGATTTATTCCCAAATATTTGATTTTTTTTGTTTCAATAACAAAAGGGATGGTTTTTTTGATTTCTTCTTCTTCAGATTTATTGTTTGTGTATAGGAAGGCTACTGACTTTTGCATGTTGATTTTGTATCCTGCCACTTTACTGAACTGATTGATGAGTTGAATTAGCTTTTCTGTGGAGTTTTTGGGGTTCTCTATGTATAATATCATATCGTCTGCAAATAGTGATAGTTTGACTTCTTCTTTTCCTATTTGGATTCCTTGGATGTCTTTCTCTTGTCTTATTGCCCTGGCTAGGACTTCCAGTATTATATTGAAAAGCAGTGGTGAGAGTGGACATCCTTGTCTTGTTCCAGATCTTAATGGAATTGCTTTCAGCTTTTCACCATTGAGAATGATACTGGCTGTTGGCTTGTCATAGATGGCCTTTATGATGTTGAGGTATGTTCCTTGTATCCCAAGAATTTCAAGGGCTTTTATCATGAATGGGTGTTGCACTTTGTCGAAAGCTTTCTCAGCATCTATTGATATTATCATATGGTTTTTATATTTCTTTTTGTTGATGTTTTGGATAACGTTGATTGATTTTCGGATGTTAAACCATCCTTGTGCCCCTGGAATGAATCCTACTTGGTCGTGGTGAATTATCTTATGGATACATTGTTGGATTCTGATGGCTAAAATTTTATTGAGGATTTTTGCATCAGTGTTCATTAGGGAGATTGGCCTGTAGTTTTCCTTTTTTGTGTTGTCCTTGTTCGGTTTTGGTATTAGTGTAATGTTGGCTTCATAGAACGTGTTTGGTATTGTCCCTTCCTTCTCAATTTTTTGGAAGAGTTTGTGAAGGATAGGCACTAATTCGTCTCTGAATGTTTGGTAGAATTCATTTGTAAATCCATCAGGTCCTGGGCTTTTGTTTTTGGGGAGGTTTTTGATTACCATTTCAATTTCGCTAATTGTAATTGGTCTGTTTAGGTGTTCTATTTCTTCTTTATCTAGCTTTGGGTGATTGTAGAGTTGTAGGAATTTGTCCATCTCCTCTAGATTATTAAACTTGTTTCCATATAACTGTTCATAGTAGTTACTGATTATTCTTTTGATTTCTGCTGTGTCCGTTGTGATTTCTCCTCTTTCATTGATGATCCTGTTTATTTGTGCTTTCTCCTTTTTTTCCTTTGTGAGCCTGGCTAGGGGTTTGTCTATTTTATTGATTTTTTCAAAGAACCAGCTCTTGGTTTCATTGATCTTTTGGATTGTTTTTTTAGTTTCAATTTCATTTATTTCTGCTTTGGTTTTTATTATTTCTTTTCTTCTACTGGTTTTGGGGTTTTTTTGTTGTTCTTTTTCTAGATCTTTGAGCTTCGAGATTAGGTTGTTTCTTTGAGTTCTTTCTTGTTTCTTGATGTGAGCTTCTATTGCTATATATTTTCCTCTTATTACTGCTTTTGCTGCATCCCATACATTTAGGATATTGGTGTCCTCCTTGTCGTTCAATTCAAAAAATTTTTTAATTTCCTCTTTGATCTCCTCATTAGTCCAGTGGTCTTCCAGTAGTGTGGTTTTTAATCTCCATGAGGTAGGAAAGTTCCTTGCCTTCTTTTTATGGTTTATTTCTAGTTTGATGCCTTCATGGTCAGAAAAGATGGTTGATATGATTTCAATCTTGGTGTATCTGTTGATGTTTGTCTTGTGCCCCAGTACGTGATCGATCCTGGAGAATGATCCATGTGTGCTTGAGAAAAATGTGTACTCCGTTTTTTTGGGGTTTAGTGTTCTATAGATGTCTGTTAAGCCCAATTGCTCTAGGTCCTTATTTAGAGCTTTGGTTTCTTTACTTATTTTTTGTCTTGTTGATCTATCCATTGTTGATAGTGGTGTATTGAAGTCTCCCACTACGTATGTGTTTTCTCTGATGTCTGTTTTCAGAGAGGACAACAGTTGTCTGATATATTTTGGTGCTCCTTCGTTTGGTGAGTATATGTTAATGAGTGTTATTTCTTCTTGAAGTATTGTCCCCTTGATCATAATGTAGTGACCATTGGGGTCTCTTTTTATCTTTTTGAGTTTGAAATCTGTTTTATCTGATATAAGTATAGCTGTTCCTGCTTTCTTTTTTGGTCCATTTGCTTGTAGGATTGTTTTCCATCCTTTAACTTTGAGCCTATTTTTATCTTTTGTAGCTAAATGTGTTTCCTGGAGACAGCAAAAGGTTGGGTTTTGTTTCTTAATCCAGGCTGCAACTCTGTGTCTTTTTATTGAAGAGTTTAGTCCATTTACATTTAGAGTTAATATTGATATGTTAACATCTGTATTTGCCATTGTGTTTGTCTTTCCTTTGATTTTATTTATTTATTCTTTTAATAACTTTTTTTTTGTTTGTTTGGTTGGTTTTTTTTTTTTGTTTTGTTTTGTTTTTGTCCTTCTTTCATTGTTATTCGTCCCTCTGAGGTTCTGGCTTTAGGACTCCTTGTAGTATTTTTTGGAGTGGGGGTTTAGTTGCAATGAAATTCCGGAGTTTCTGTTTGTCTGGGAAGGTCCATATTCTTTCTTCAAAGAGGAAGGAGAGCTTTGCGGGATAGAGTATTCTTGGTTGGCATCTGTTTTCTTGGAGTCTGTTGACTATGTCCCTCCACTCTCTCCTTGCCCGTAGTGTTTCTTCGGAGAAGTCTGATGTCAGCCTGATTGGCTTTCCTTTGAATGTTATCTGTTTCTTCCCTCTTGCCAGCTTCATTATTTTTTCTTTGTCCTGGATTCTTGGGAGCTTTACTATTATGTGTCTTGCTGTATTTTTTCTTTCGTCGTGGAAGTTTGGTGTTCTTCTTGCTTCTTGTATATCAATTTTCAGCTCCTTCTTCACATTTGGGAAGTTCTCTTCAATTATCTCTTTGAATATTTTCTCTGTTCCTACTTCTCTCTCCTCTCCTTCTGGTATTCCTATAACTCTTATATTTCCTTTCCTCATGGAGTCAGATAATTCCCGAAGTCTTTCTTCATTCTTTTTCCTTCGTACTTCTCTTTCCTTTTCTGTTTTGGTTCTTTTTATTTCTGTGTCTTCAAGAGCACTTATTCGTTCTTCCATTTCATCAATTCTGCTTTCATTGCTTTTCCCAGAATTCTTTAGTTCTTCCACTAATTCTTTGATCTCCTGCATTTCTTTTACTTCCCTCTTTAGGGACTCAATTTCATTCTTCTGATCGTTGATTATTTTTCCCTTATCATTGTTTTCCTTTATGACTTCTGTCAGTTTTTTAATCACGGCAATTTTAAATTCTCTTTCTGGAAGGCTCAGAAGTTCTTCCAAGTTACTGTCGTTGCAATCTGGGGGCTGGTTTTCTTTTTGTGGTGTGCTTTTTCTCTGGAGAGTTGCTAGGTTGCGTGTGGTTCTTCTCCTCCCTACTGTCTGTTTTCTAATTTGCCGTATGCGTTGGGACACTGTGTTGTTGGGACTGGCCGGCATCTTGGGTGGGCTTCTCTTCTCCCCTCTGGTTCCTCCAGGAGTCATCTGTCAGTTTCAAGCAGTCTTTATTGGAGAAAGGTCCCTGTCCTAAAATGTCGATGTGGGGACACACTCCCCTGTGCGCCTGGTCTGCCCCGGTGGTGGGTTCCTGCTTCACCTCTGGGCTTGGACTGCAGGCCAGAGGGGGTCTGGCGTGGGCGAACTTCCCCCGCTCACCTCTGGCTCCTGAGGAAGCCTTCTGCAGGTAGTCTTTACTGAAGAAATGTCCCTGTTCTAAAATGGTGATGTGGGACACACTCCCTGCGCGTCCGGTGTCAGGCACACTCTTCTGCGTGCCTGGTCTGCCCTGGCTGTGGGTGCTCGCTCTCCCTGTGGGCTCAGACTACTTGTTCGGAAGGGGCCGGGTGTGGGCTAACTCCCCAGCTGGCCACTAGCTCCTTCAGGAGCCTGTGCTGGCTACAAGTCGCTAGGTGGCGCCAAAGATCTCTCCTAGAGCCCTTGGGGAGCTGATTTTCCTGTGGACATTTGAAAAACTTCTGTTCTCCATCATCTGGCCACTAAATATTTGTATTCTTTTGTCAAAGAAGGAAAATCATGCCGATACCCTGTAGAGAGTAGTCAGGCTTTATTCAAAAAAGCACCATGGAGAAAGCAGGTTTAATTCTAAATACATGAAAGACAAGATTTAACACATCTGGACTCTTTCATTTTTCTGGGGATTTCTTTTTTCCCCCACTGACGCTGGACATTTGCCAGAATCAGGTGAAATCTGCCCCTGCAGTGTGCACAGCTGGGCCCCTGCTCTGTTGCTTCAGTCTCCACTTGCTGCATTTTCATGCTGGGTCTTGAAGGGTTTGACTTGTCTCCGTGTGATTCAATGGTCAACCAAGGTTTTGGACAATGTCTACCCAGATGTTGGCATTCACTCACTTGTTGGTTACCTTGTGCCTGGTGTACCCAAATGTCACCACCAAATCTGATGTTTAATTCCTCAAGTCAGTAAGATTTTTGCTGGTTCTCTGAGCTTGTGTGGATTGGGCAAGTCATCAGTCATAGGTGCAGACTGACAGATTGCACTAGGATGAGTCTGTCACTCAAGGGTAGAAGACCCTCTAAGTTCTTTCTGGTTTTCCGACAGTTTCTCTTGAGTGTCCCACACCTCAGCACAGTACAGTCATCAGCCATGGATTTGACAGAGTTTGTATTCAGATTTGGGCTCTTACCTCTCCATCTGTTGTTAAAATACATGTTAATTAAACTATTTGGACATGCCTTATTTTAAGGATATACCAAAAATCCATGTAGAAAAATCCATGATTTCCATATGAAGGTAATTTTATTGTACATTATATTTTATTGTACTATTTTATTATACAACAAAGTATTGGGGGGCAGATACTGAAAGTTAAGAACATTCTAGATATGTACCGTCAATATGGTAGCTACTAGCTACGTATGGCTTTTTAATTTTAAATGATATATAGTAAAATATGCAACATTTCAGCTCATGAGCCACATTTCAAGTATTCAATAGTTAGAGGCACCATATTGGTCAGTGCATATATTGAACATTTCTTTCTTCCTGAACGTTCTGTTGGACAGCACAGCTCTTCATGGTTTGGTAGCATCAAGTCAGATGCATTAAACACATGTAAAATCAAGGGGCCAATATTATCTCTCTTAAGGATGAGGTGAAGTCACTGGATGGGAATACATATTAAGTACGTGAAAAACAAAATCAAAAAAGATTATCAGTGGGTCTGGTGCCTCCAGATACAAACTGTCCCAGTTCCAAAGGGAAGCACCTGTCTCTCCACCTCCCTTCTCAGACCGAGCACTCTCTCATCATCTCTGAGGAATGAGTGCTCTTCCAGAGATTCCAGGGGCAAAGCTCTAAGAAAAACTTTGGAAATTGAAAATCGAAACCAAGGAGATGGATTCTGAGAGCTCAATAAGAGACAAAGACAGAGGACACTCGATAAGTGACAAAGGCAGAGACTATCCCTGGTTCACTGAGAAAAGCATTTCTAAAGTCGGTCTGTGGAAGCGTTGAGGTCACCCAGAACTTTTAACGAGTTCCAGGAGGTCAAAACTATTTTTATAACATCACTTAGATACCATTTGCCTTTCACTATTTTGACATTTGCTAAGGTAAAACTTAGTAAGAATGGAAATTATAGTACCAACTGCAGTTGTAGTTATTTTTCACCACCACTTTCTTGCAGGAAAAAAAAAAAAAAATCCAGACCAGTTTCCCTTCAGAATGTCCTAGTTAAATCATGAAAGCCTATTTTCTATTTATCATCCTGAAATCCACATTTTTTTAAAGGTCTGAAGCAATGACCAGGAAGTGCACTTAAGACGTGTCTGCTACAGTCCAACGGGCCGTGTCCCGGGGGAAAAAATGTATGAAGTGAATTTGCCTCTTCTTTTAGGCAATATCATTTCTAATTGAAAGAATGAATGGCTAAAACCATGGTTCCTTAGACTAGTTGAATTGGCAGACACTTTCCTGAAAATGAATGTGAGTCTGTCCCTTTTAAAAATCAACTGAGGGCATTTGTTGCCTTGATAAAATGTAAACTTCCAGAATTATGGAAAATTGAGTCCTATTACTATAAACTCAACAACTTACAGTATGGACCAATTTTTCTTTTGGGATCTGTGGTAAAAAGTAAAACATATGATTTTTGATGCCTTGATCCTAGAGTAATCAACACTGTATATATTTAATATGTAGTTGAAAGGTTTGGCGCGGTAAAGAAAAGGAGAACCAGGCTAAATTTCTCAAAGGAAGGGAAAATTTATTGTGCCCAGGGCGGACCTCAGGGACCCAAGGGGTGGGGGTCCGTGAGGCCGCGCACGTTGTCAGGGGGAAGCAGGCTTTTACAGGGTGAGGAGAGGTCAGGTGGGAGACTGGGTTTATAGGGCAGGGAAAGGATTTGTAGGGGGGGAGGTTAATTGTCTGAATCCTCTAGGCAGGCTTCCACATTCCTGTTCCCAGGTGGGCTTCCTGGTGGGTTTTTGCATTCAGGCCTCCTGCATGGACCCTTCATACCAGCCTTTTGTTGATAGGAAAAAGGGCAGAAGTTTCTTTCTTTGGCTACTTCCTGCTGGAAGGGGATGAAGACAAGGGAGTGGCTCAGGCCTCCTTATGAGGGTCTTCTGCAGGGATGGGAGAATGTGGGTGGAGAAGGAGTTGGTTAAAGGTGGTAGGAGGGCCTCCCCGGTGGCGCAGCGGTTGAGCGCTGGGTTGCGAAGCTGCCCGCAGCCTCTGCAGCGCCAGTTTGATTCCCGGCTGCTCCCCGGCCACCAGAGGAGGGTCCCACATGGCGCGCAGACCTCTCCTGCCGCCCGCTGCTCCCCTCAGCAGTGTACCTCGGTCCTTCTGCCTGCTCTGCTCCCCGCTCTGGCTCTGGTGAATTCTCTCACCCTCCTGCGCTTCTGACTGTACCCAGTGCTTGTATAAATAAATAAATATATCTTTAAAAAAAAAAAAAAAGTCTTCTCACACTTAAAAAAAAAAAAAAAAATAAAGGTGGTAGGAGACATTTCCCGAATGCGAGCCTGTGTGAATTTTAAGAGGCAAGGAGCAAAAAGAAAAAACGAGGTTATTATTAATATTGGCTCCAAGAGTGGGAGGAGCCATGAGGCTATAGGATTTTGAAACCATGTCAGCGGAGAGTTGGAGCCCCCGCTTTCCCTTTCCACGTCTTTGCGTAGTTTCATGAAGGCTTCCACATTTTGTTCTACAATCCCTGACTCACTGATATAGTAACAACATTCTTCCCTGAGGAACAGGCAGGTGCCCCCTTATCAGATGTTAACAGGTCCAGAGCCCGCCGGTTTTGGAGAGCGGCCTGTGCCAAGGAGGGGAGCTGTCGTTGTAACGATGCTAAAGACACAGAGTTTTTTTCTAAGGCGGTATCTATCCTTTAACCAAAATGTTAGAAGTGCGGGAATGAAAGCCGAAAAGGGCGTCAGTTTGCTGGCAGGGGTAGCTGTGATTGGAGTCCCATAGGGGGACTGAGAGGTGGGGGAGTCTGGCAAGCAGCATCCATTATCTTGGCTGTAGTGGTATTGAGATTAATTGGAGCTGCCGCCAGTAGAGGCCTCTGAAGGGAAGCGCAGAGGAAACAAGAGGAGGTATTAGTCCCAAAAGAGTCATTTAGGAAGGGTATAACATTTTGGATTATATGAATCCACGCTGAGGGTGTCTCGGTCTTTTCTGATGATGTTATCTGATTTTATAGGACTTGTTCCGAATGGAGGATGCCCCGGGAGACTTGGACTGTGGCATTTTGTGTTGGGACATATTCCCTTGAGAAGGACAATGTTGCCAGCCAGTAGAAATACACTGCGGCTTGGACTCCCTGTACCCAATTTGGTCTCAAGGATCTGAAATAGCAGAGTTAACTTAATTCATACCGAAACCCGTATTATGATGGACCGGAGAGAACATGCAGCCTTTGTCTGGAAGGTGCACTGTGCATGACGGGTAAGGGCACCCCCTATATTATCTGTAGGTATTTTTGCAGTGATTTAAGGTTTGATGGTAAAAGAAATAAAAGACGGTGTTCATAGGATTAGTAATTGACGAAAGAGTTAGGGTGAGAGTGAAGGGTGCTGTGCATCCGGCCTGTGGGCACTCCACAGTATCCACCACGTGGGTAGTCTCAGTGGATCCTGAGACAAAGGTTTCCCTAACTTTGAATTTCCATACATAGGACACTGGGCTAGGGGAGATTTTGAAAAGAAATGCGCATCCTAGTAGGACCCAGGTTAGGACATGCATACTGTTTGTCTTCCGGGGCACGTTTGACCAGAGAGAGATGGTGCCAGGAGGGGTCTCCCAGAAGTGTTACCACTATAGGCGTGGTGAGAAGGACCGTGTGTGGACCGGTCCATGGAGGCTGCAGTGGCTTTGGCTGAAGTGATTTGTGCAGGACTTGGTCTCCCGGCTGCAGTGGTGGGGAAGGTCAGTTGAAAAGGTCGAGATTCAAGGCAGGACTGGGTAAGTGCAGGTCTACGTGTTCCCAGAGCAGCTGCAGAGCTCTAACAAAAGTTTAGTCAGGTGATCCTTGATTAGCCCATTGGCGTGCCCCACTTTCCTTGAGGATTGTGGGTGGTGGGGAATGTGAAGCTTCCAGGTGACACCCAGAGCCACGGAGACCTGCTCAGTAACATTTGAGATAAAAAGCTGGACCATTGTGAGATTGGAGAGAGGTGAGGAGGCCAAAGCGTGGGATAATGTGGCTAAGAAGGGCCTCTGTTACCACCTGAGCCATTTTTCTAGCTGCAGGAAGACCTCGACCCAACGCGTTATTGTATTAACCATTGTTAGCAGATATTTAACCTTTTTGTGAGTAGGGAGTTGAGTAAAATCAACCTGCCAATCCTGTCTGGGTAAGTGTCCACGCAGCTGGTGAGCTGCAAGGCTCCTAAAAGCTTAAGTATAAGTTTAGCGTTCATGATGGGGGACCCCTTGGTGGAGAGGAACCCTCTATCCTGCCAAATCGCAGCATGACTGTGAGCCATAAGGAAGGCATATGTTGAATCCGTATAGATGTTGACTTTCTTATGGTTGCGGAGGGTCAGGGCCCTGGTTAAATGCTATGAGTTTTGCCTTTTGGAAGGTGGTTTCTCTGGGCAGCTTTCCTGCCTCAATTACCTGATTGATGGTAACAATGGCCTAGGCAGCCCTCCGCTGACCTCGTGCATTTACACAAGAGCCACCAGTCTACACATACAGTAGGCATCTGACAAAGGGGAGTCAGTTAAACCCAGTCTGGAGGTTTGCATTTTTTTCCCCAGGATTTCAGGACACAAATGGACGACAGAAGGGGGCCAGAGACAGGCAGAAGAGGGGCTGGGTTGAGAGAATTAGACTGAATAAGACTCACCAGAGGGTTTTCGAGAAAGAGCACGTGGAAGTCCTGTGAGCGGGCAGGAGTGAGAGTGGAGAGAGGGCGGGGAGACAGGAGGGCCTGAAGGCAGTGTGAGGAATGTGCTTGGACAGGTCTTCCCAGGGTAAGTTTGAGGGGTTCCCGGGTGAGTAGAGTTGCCGCCGCCAGGGCTCTAAGGCGAGGTTGCCAGCCCCTGACTGTGGGATCCATCTGCTTGGAGAGATAAGCGACAGGACACAGGGCTGGGCCCAGAGGCTGGGAAAGGCCGCCTGCTGCAATGCCCCGACATGCGTCTGTGCACAGGAGGAAAGGTTTTTCTGGATGAGGAAGGCCAAGGGCAGGTGCCCTAAGGAGGATATGTGTGAGTAAAAGGAAGGCCCTTTGGACCTCCCCGGAGGATTGGAGACGTCCTTTGGGGGAGGCATTTGCTGTGTCGTACAGTGGCTTGGCTGGGAAAGCAAAATTAGGGATCCACGATGGAAGAATCCGACCAAACCTAGGAAGGAAAAGGGTTTGTTCTGCCGATTCAAGGGAGGGAAGGTCCCGGATGGCCTGTTTGTGGTCCACCGTCAGCTGTTTGGAGGAAGGAGTTAGTGGAAGACCCAGATAGACGGCTGTGGGAACTGAAAGTTGGGCTTTGGATGGGGAGACACGGTATCCTTTTGAGCCCAGGAAGGTGAGGAGTTGTGCAGTGTGTTGCTGAGATTGTGGCGGAGAAGGACTGCAGAGGAGGAGGCCAGCGACATCCTGGAGGAGAGTGCGGGGTGGAGTATGACGTGACGGGAGATCACTAGCTCATGCCTGACCAAACAGATGAGGGCTGTCCCGGAACCCCTGAGGCAGGACTGTCCAGGCCAGTTGCTGGGAGGTGTGTGTGTCCAGATCTTCCCAAGTAAAAGCAAATAGGAAGTAACCTTGAGGATCCAGAGGGATGGAAAAAAAGTCATTTTCAAGGTCAAGTACAGAGAAGCGTGTGGTAGAAGACAGTATATGAGATAGGAGGGTGTTGGGGTTGGCACTCCGGGATGGATAGGCATCACCGCCATGTTAATGAGGTGAAGGTCTCGCACTAGGCAGTAAGAACCGTCAGGCTTTTTAACGGGGAGGATGGGAGTATTACAGGGCGAGTTCATAGGAGTAAGGAGTCCCTTTCCCAGGAGTCATTGGATGATGGTTTGAGACCCTGACAGTGAGTGAGGGAGATTGGAAACTGGGGGTGAGAGGGAAAAGAGGGATCCTTAAGGCGAATGAGGACTGGGGTATGATGAGTGGCAACAATCAGGATAGAGATATTGTAGAACAGGGGGTTGACAGTGGGAGGAGACAGCGGGGAGTCCTGAGGAGGATCAGGAGATGTTTGGAGCAGTGGGAGGATGAGAGCAGCGCTAGGATCTTGGAACCATGAGTAGCCCCGAGTTTGGTCAGGCGGTCTCGACCCAGGAGTGGTGTGGGGCAAGAAGGCATGACTAGGAAAGAGCAGCCCAGTGGTCCTGGGCTGAGAAGGAAGGCCGTCAGCACCCGTAGCCGAGACCTGAGAAGGATAAACTTGACTGGAATAGGAGGGGAGGACAGAGAAGGCAGCCTCCGTGCCAACCAGAAAGGAGATGGACTTACCTGCTACCTTGAACATTACTCTGGGCTCCTCGAAGATTATTGGAGTCGATGAGTCCGGGCCTCTTCAGTCCTCAGCCGCCAAACCCAAGACTGCCGGTGGAAGTGTAGCAGGGACTGGAAGTGTTACAGGGCAGCCCCGATACAAAACGGGGTGCCTGACTGTGGGTCCTCACCCGTGTGCTTAAAAGGACTTATCAATGCTCTACTGCACGCACATACAAAAGATTAATAAAAGGTTCATTTATAAGGGAAGGGCAAATGAGGAAATGTACAACTCAGGGAGAAAAGTGGGAGATTAAATTTTAAATGTGTCCTATCCAATCCGTCTATCTGGAATCCCAATGGCACTCTGAGAGCTGGCCGCAAGCCAGGAGACCTGAAGCCAGGAGGTGAGTGAGAGGTAGACCCCAAGGCCCACGTGTTTGGTTTTTATACCAAATCTGGCTGCTTAACCCCACCCTCAGGTCCCAGCAACCTTCCCTTTGGTGGTGACGGGATTTGTCTTTCCCAATGTCTCGATGGCTTTGGTCTGGAGTGGGGGTGGAGTCCACAAAGCCTGTATGGGATTAGCTCAGGACATCCTTTCCCCCTAACAATTCCCCCCTTTCACTTTTTGCCACCATTTCCATGGTGATAAAGATCAAATATGTGGATGCTGGGATATAATCTCAGATGAAAATTTTCCAGGGTTCCAGTGTGAAAGAAAGCCAGTCCCTCCAGGTATTATCCATTGTGGAAAGCAAAAGTCCTCCATTCCTGGAAAAACAGTTCATCAGTCCAAGCCAAAAAAAAAAAAAAAAATCTGGAGGCATTAGCCAGAACAAGATAGCAAATACTTCAAAATCACAGGAAAAAAAATCTTAAAATGGTGAAAACCATTATGTAAAAACAAATTCTCTCAACTTTAATCCCAAATTTTGAACAGCATAGCAAAAGTTTGCAAACTAAATGTACTTTTAAACCATAGTACCTATTTTTGCATAAAATCATAGGGCAGAATAACTAAGCAGCAATTTTAGCTGGCTTTGTTGGAATACTCCATATAGGATCAGAGTGAACTGTTGACATCCGGTCCATGTAGGTTTCAGGAACAAAGTTGGTCTCATCAGACTCCTTCTAGGCTTTCCTCTTCTCGAGGGTACCAGGGACTTTTCGTTGGCCGGGTTGTCCAGTCCTGCCAATGGAGGCAGCTTCCTCACCTTCTTTGGATGTCTCTGGAACCCTACGAACAAAGCAAACAGGTTCTCCTCTTCTTGGTTCAGCTCTGTTTCAACTTTCTGGAAGAACTCCACTCAAAGCCACACAATAACACTCATGTCCAATTTTTTGTTCAAGCAGACAAAATCCCTATGGAATTTATGCAAAAACAGACTCTGAGATAAGTAGTAAAAGATTGCTACCACTATTTTTATGCTGTGTTGGTATCAAGGGAAGAGAAAATGCAAACACAAGTTAGCTTTGCTGGAAAAAAAAATGCAACCTTGCTGCAGATCCTGGTCACCAAAACAAGAAACTTTGTGGATTCAGAACAAAATGCAAAAAAAAAAAAAAAATCAGTATTATGTGAAAGAAAACTTAGTAAATATCAAGTGTATTTCCAGGTCTATTCAGTCCTTTGTGGGAAAGTTTTATTCTCAACAGTTCCATCAATAGGAATCTGTTGAGACCCTTTTCTCCCTATATTTCCAGAAACCATTTCTATACAGGGCCTCCCCTGGTGGTGCAGCAGTTGAGCGCTGGTCTGCGAGGCTGCCTGAAGCCTCTGTAGCACCGGTTCGTTCCCCGGCCACCGGTGAGGGTCCAAAAAAAAAAAAAATCTGTAGATATTAAACAATTGAAGTATACAATATTACAGGGCGACATTCACCATTGATAATTTACACACATATCAGGTCAAAGTGTTACCCATTTTCCCAAGTAACAGCGCTTCCCTTCTAGTTTTACTCTACTAGGTAAGCCAAATAGAACAAATTCATCGAACGCCTTTCCCAGGAGGAAAGGGAGAAACTTTGTGGAGTGTCTCAGGAGCTCTACTGCGGTTCCACAAAATTTCCTTGCATCAGCCAAATGACAGGCTACCAAATTTGTACTTGAATTTAGATTTCTGGGAAGCTTTGCCATAAGTATCAGAAAAACAACAGAAACAACAATATTCAATCTCTATGAAGGCATCGGCTTAGTTTAGTAGTACAATGTTGACAATCAAACCATAACCTTTAGTTTTTTTCTCATAACTGGAGATTCTCTTTTTTTTTTTTCCAATGTCTATGGGCACAATGTGTACCAATTTTTCAACTACTGGAAGCCAAGACCAAGACACAAGGAAAGGACATACATACATACATACAACATATAGACACAAAGAACTCTTTAGTTAGCATTTATCACGCGTGGGATATCTCATACAACTGCAGTTTCACTGATAGGCCAAAGTAACAAAAACAAGCAGAGAAAAAAAAAAACCTCAAAGTTATAAACAAAAAGTTAAAAGGAAATACCAAAATCAAGATTGAAAGTCTATCTGTGTAAAAAAAAAAAAAAATACTGCCAGCATATGCATGATCCTAGATGTTATTTCATGTCTCCTAAACATTGAAAGGAAGATTGGTTAGAGCATGTTAGTTTTCTCAGGGTTTAGTTAGTTTTCTCATGTTAGTTTTCTCAGTCCTTGGGTATCCTGCAATAACTGGAAAAGAAGTCAGTAACATTCAAGTTTTTGTCTGTTTCTTAAACAAATATCTCAAGTCCTCAGTGGGTTCACAAGACCTGTGGGACTTCGTCTCTGGGTCAGTTCCTCTTGGGGCTTTCTTAACTCTGGAATGATGTACCCAGGGTTTTATGCCTGCAAGTTTCAGAGAAGTATATGTGCTCAGGAAAACATCATAGGGACCAGTCCATTTTTCTGACAGTTGATTTTGGGCATCCCCACACTGTCAAGTCTTCAGTAAGAACTGATCTCCAGGTCTGAAGGGATGCAGTGGTTGATCAGGAGGCATAGAGATCCTCAAGGTTGCAAAGTTATGAATTACTGCCAGAACCTCCTGGATGTGTTTCACATATTGTGTGATGCGGCAATCTTGTGCTATTTCCAGAACTGAGGCCTGGAAGGGTCTTTCAAACACAATTTCAGAGGGGCTTAATTGTACTTAATTGTAGCCCACTTCTAGGTGCCACTCTTATGAGGAGGAGGGCAAGGGCTGGTACCTGGTCCCAACATAGCTGTGTTTCTTGGCACAGTTTTGCCAAGGCTTTCTTCAAGGTGTGGTTCATCTTTTCTGTTTACCCAGAAGACTGTGGTCTCCATGCAGCATGCAATTTCCAGTTGATCTGTAACGCACTGCTTTCTGCAGGAGTAATGTCAGAGACGAATACCGGCCCATTATCACTGTGGATGGAGCTGGACAACCCAAAGCAAGGGATTATCTCCTTCAGCAGCTGTTTTGCAACCTCAGAAGGTTTTTCCGTCATTGTGGGAAATGCTTCCACCCATCCCGAGAACATGTCCACAAAAACCAATACGTATATGAAATTGCCTGTTGTTCTAGGCATTTGTGTAAAGTCTACCTGCCAGTCCTCAAAAGGGCACTTGCCCCGATATTGAACCCCAATGTCTTTAGGGTGGCAGTCAGTCTTGGGGTTATTCCTGGCACATAGTTGACAACCTCGGGTGATCCGTTGTGCTATTGTATGTAAATATGGGCCCTTCAAATATGGGCGCACCGTTTCTAATAAGGCATCTCTCCCATAGTGAGATCCTTCGTGCAGATGTTTTAGCAACGTATATGCAAGGGCCTTTGGGAGGAGTATCATCCCATGGGAGTTTACTCTCCAAGTGGAGCTGGGGTCAAACTCAGTGAATCCCCATGCACGAGCTCTCTCCTCATCCCGCTCAGTGTATTCAGGAGCATACTGAGTCAGGTCCACAAGAGGGATGAGTGCACCCTGGAGGGCAGAACAGGCAGCGGCCTTAGCCACCGATCAGCTGTCCTGTTACACTTTGCCATGTCAGACCCACCCTTTTGGTGGCCAGGGCAATGCATCACAGCCACAGGTGATGGTAAAGCTACTGCCTTTAACAAGGCCAGGATTTCTAATGGATATTTGATGTCCTTGTTACTGGCAGTAAGGAGTCCCTGTTCCTTCCAAATGGCCACGTTTATGTGGAAAATCAAAAAGAGTACTTGGAGTCAGTAAATATATTGACTCTTTTACCTTTCAAGAGTTCCAACACACGGGTCAGGGCTATTAATTTGGCTTTTTGCGCTGATATACCTGCCGGAAGAGCCTTGGCCTCCACGGTGTTCTGGAGCGTCACCACTGCGTATCCCACGCATCGATGGCCTTGGTTCATGAAGCTGCTGCCATCTGTAAATAGCTCCCACTCTGGATCTGGCAGAGGCTGGTCAGTCAGATCTGGTCGGCTGGCATACACTGTGTCTATGATTTCTAAACAGTTATAGATTAAAGTGGCATCCTCAGGTCCATCTGCATTACTTGGAAGCAGTGTGGCGGGATTCAGGGAATTAGGAAACTGCAGCTTCACATTAGGATTGTCCAACAGAGCTGCTTGATATTTTCCCATTCGCCCAGCGGTCAATCAAAGTCCACCCTTCTGCTCCAGCAATGTCAAGACCTGATGTGCACACACACAGTGATGGGCTGACCCAATGTAAACTTCTCCGCCTCGTGTAGGTCACAATTGGCAGCGACAACACGCAAACATGGAGTAATATTCCATGGTGTATATGTACCACATCTTCTTGATCCAGTCATCTATTTTTGGGCATTTGGGTTGTTTCCATAACTTAACTATTGTAAATAGTGCTGCTATAAACATAGGGGTGCAGGTGCCCTTGAAATGAATGTTTCTGTGTCATTTGGGTCAATGCCTAGGAGTAGAATCATGCATGTAAATGTTTATAGCAGCACACCCATAAGTGTGAGCTGCCCATACCGACTTCCTTCCAAAGACAACAGCCTCTAAATAAATGGGAAAAAGAGAAGCTTTTCAGGAAGAAATCTGGGAAAGTGTGCCTTAGCCAGGTGTTGAAGGTTAACACCATCAGTGATGGATTAGGTGGACATAATGAGCACTGCCGTGGTGAGTGGACAATGTCCCTGCGCCCCTGGAGTCTGCTTCCCCAAACCCACAGTCCCAGTCAAAACAAAAAACCTAAATTGAGGGACAATAGTCCTGAGCAGTGCTCCTTGATGGAGGCTAAGAGTAGGAAATTTAGGGTGGAGGGGTCACAAGACCTGAAACTGGAGGTGGGGTTAGAAGTGATTAACATAGTCATTAAATCAATTATGGAAATGAAAATCGCTGTGGGCCAACTGCTATAGCAAGTATCACATGCTACAGGAAGTATAAGGAGGTGCAGACCAGAGGCGGGATACAGGGATGGAGCCATTGCAGAGACTCGCTGCTCCTGACAAATCAGCCCAGTCACACCATAGAAGTAATTAATTTAACAACAGATGACAATTCCACAAAGGAATGAGCCCTCCCAACTAGAACAGACCTCAGGGCCTTTTCTGCCCCAGGAAGACTCAGCTCTGCTTCCAAGGCTCCACCTAGGGCCTGCAGGCTTCTCCTCACACACCCGCCCTCTCCAAGGGCAGCTCCTCCTGTCTACTGGTGTCTCTGCACAAGCATCATCTTCTTTCCTTGTGTGTGTGTGTGTGTGTGTGTCCCCTCACGCCACTGAGAGGAGGACTCTGGTGAAGCTTTTCTTACAGGTGACCCAAGAACCTCCATCTGTGACCCCAACACCTCTCCCGAACATCACTCCTCACCAGTGTCAATGTTATAAAAACAAGGAAAGTCTGAGGAACTGTCATCCAGGCAAACTGGATGGGATTATGGAGCATCAAATGGACATTAGCAAAAACTGAAATGAAAGTATGGCGTTTAGTTATTATGTCAACATTGCTGCATTAGTTGTTAAAAAAAAAAAAACTGTACTCGTGTAGGATGTTAACATGGAAATGGTGTGGGAGAAACAAGACGTGTACTGCCTTTGCAACTTTTCTGTAAATCGAACAGTATTCTTTAAATGTTATTTTTTTAAATACTCTCAATATTTAATAGGTTATAGAAGGAAATATTTTCTCTTTTCCAGTGGTCCCAGGAATCACTGTCCAGGGACTGGAGAGAGGGGTTCTGAGTAGAAAAGCTGGAAACCTCACACATAGGGCAGGCTCTGGAGTCTCCTCTCCTCTGAGCCCTGCTGCTCTGACTCCTCACAGAGCATCTCACCCCCAGGACGCCGCCCTCCAGGACCCCCAACTCTGCCCACCTCAGCCCCCGCCCCGTCCTGGCGGCTCCACCAGAATCCGGAACAGGCGGCAGCGCCCCCGTGTGGCCACAGGGCTGAGCACAGGAGCCCAGAGCCGCCCTTTCTCCTGCTCAGCCAGGCCCTCCCCAGGCTCCCTGGGCCCCCAGCGGCAGGACAGGGATCTGCACACAAGGGGGCGCCCAAGTCCAGTGTCAGGTCTGAAGTCTTCAAATTTTCTTGGTCCTATGGCCAAAGGACAAAAGCAGGTTTCCAGGTCATTACAGCTGATTCCCAGATTATGGGCTGATCCCCAAATATAGAGGTTCCTTCAGTCTCGGATGGATCCTTGGACTCCAGAGTCTCTGTCATTTGTTTCTGCTTCTGCTTCCAGAGGTGAAATCACTTCCACCTGGGAATTAACATTCTATTCTACCCAGGAGCCCAGGTCCTCACCCAGGAAAAGGACAAGGTTCCAGGAAAACGCCAAGACCCGTGGGCCGACCACCGATCCACGTCTTACAGCAGGGGGGAGCAGGAGTGATCAGAGCCGGGGAGAGACACGAGGAGCTGGTGGTGGTGTGTGGTGGATCATTGGTGAAAGGGCCGCACCTAAGAGAAACAATAACTATAGAAAGATGACCCACGCTGTAAGGAAATAAATATACATATTTAAAAAATTTTCCATCCCTGAATGAGGGGAGGGTCGAGGAGAGCCCCCAGGGAATGACCAGGAAAATGGGGAGGCTCCTGGAAATGGAGCAGAGGATGAAAATGGGGACTAGGAAAATGGGCCCAAAAGGAGTGGTGGGGGCACCAGGAAGGGTGGGGCCAGGAAGGGGCAGCATGGGGACACTGTGAGGGGAAGGTCTGTGTGGGTGACACGGCTCTGGCTGGGGCTGGGAGAGTCTCTGTCTCCCCTGGTGGGACTGCAGAGGGGCTGGTGCTGTAACTGACCAGGGAATCACTTAAGTTCTGGGCCTTTCCTGTCCGTGCAGGGCTGGTGTGACTCAAACACGCACACTCAGGCTGATGAAGGAGAGAGAGGAGGAGAGGACAGATGGTTTGGAGGAGGCCCCCATTTCCTGAGCCACAACATCCTCCCCAACTCCCCAATGCTCGGGTGGCAGGGAGATTCCTGGAATCAAGAGGAGGTGATTCAGGGAATCAAGAGGAGAAAGGTCTGTGTTGCTCTGGAGGGCCAGCCCTGGGGGCTGATTCTGGGGCTCCAGGGCCCCACTCCCTGCAGGCGGGTCAGAGTCAGCCCTGCTCACAGCTCCAGGCTGCTGACAGCCCCTCTGTGCCGTGACCCTGCAGACACCGCTCTGGGGATAGTATAAAGAAAACAAAAGAGTAAAACTAAATGGGAATCTAAAAATGGTAGAACTCATTTTTTAAAATCACATATTTTGAAGGACACTTCAGAGGATGTGGAATCCTTTTCTGACAGCTCATTCCTATCAGGACCTTGACTGTCACGTGAGCTACTCTGGCCTCCACTGTTTCTTGTGAGAAAACAGCCACTGATCACTTTATTGCCTGAATATTTTACTGGTTTGTACCAAATCACTTCCTACTTTGCACCTAAAACAAAGTTCTGGCGTCTCCACAGTCTCTGAGGGGGAGGCGGCAGGAGGGGCCTCACTCAGAGGCTCCAGCTCTGGGTCCCACGAGGCTGCGATGGGGACGAGATGTTGGCGGATCTGAATGGCCGTGATCAGTGTGGAAGGACCTGCCTCAGAGCTCATGCATGTGGCTCCTGGAGAAAACCCTCAGGTCCTTGTCCTGGGGGCATCCCCTTAGCTGAGGGTCCACCGTGTGCAGGGAGTCACCCCAGAGAGGGACCAGGAGGGGAGCCTGGGTGGGAAGTCTCAGCCCCTGTGAGCCTGACTCTGTACGTCCCTTCTGCTTCATTCTCCTCACAAGGAAGAGCCAGAGAGTCAGACACACTCATAGGGGGGAGTTGTCTCCCCTCATGTTTATCACAGAATTGGTGGAAAATCAAAAATCAACACAGAAGAACTTCTGGGCACTCATTATTTCCATTCTGCCCACATGAAAAATAAGCTGCCTCCCACCCAAGGCCCCCAAAAGTCTCTCCCATCACAGAAGCAGCGTAATGTCAGCATCTCATCACGTGACTCAGGACCATGCAGAGGAAGCTCTTTGAGAGCATCTGTGCAGTGAAGCCATCTGTGCTCAGCTCCTCGTGGGCTGAGGCAGTTTCCTGCCCCACAAGCCCTCACTGTGGCTACAGTGGAGGACAGACACAGGGCAACTTGTAGACCCATTTCTTAATATGGTTCTAAAGCCACTTAATTGAGATATAACTTACGACCATCAAGTCACTAGCTGAGGCTCACCTCTCATGTCCTTCCTGTAAGTAATGAGCAGGGCGACCCGCTCTGTCCTTGCTCACCGGGCACCAGCCAGCCCCCCAAGGGCTGTTCCCTCCATGGGACCCTCACCCCCATCACTCCTCCCCAGGGCTTTGCTCCCATCCCACCATCTACACTGACCCCCTTAATGGACACAGGAACCTCCACATCCCTCCCTCCCCTGCTGCCCGACCTGCTCCCTGCCTGACCTCCTCTCAGCCCCTCTACAGGTGGGGTTGATGCAGTTACAAATGACTAGTCTCTTGGACAGGCATTAACAAGGTTGTCTTTCCCCTATGTCCCTACAGGTTTGTCTTTGATGGGCATTAGCAAGACTAAGAGTTTGTCTTCCCCCCATTTGTTGCAATTTCCCCCTTGTTTGAGAGATTTATCTTTATGACTCATCTCCCAGATGAATGTTCCTGCATTTCCTTTTTTTTTTCATTTTATTTTTTTCCTTCTTTTTTTTTTAAAGATTTATTTATTAATGCATACCAGAATTGGGGTACAGGCCAGAGGTACGGGGGAAAGGGTGGTGAGAGGATTCACCAGAGACAGAGCGGGGAGCAGAACAGGCAGACTGATGAAATACGCTGCTGAGGGGAGCAGTGCACGAGACAGGAGAGGTCTGCTGTGCCATGTGGGACCCTCACCCGCCGGCTGGGATGGAACTGGCGCTGCAGAGGCTGCAGACAGCTTCACAGCGCTATGCTCAACCACCTGCGCCATAAGGGGAGTCCCGGGGTATTTATTTTTTTTAATAATACTCAAAGCCCTCACTGTTCCTTCTCTTCCGTGCTGCCACCTTTCAACCGCAATAGCAACCCTGTGCTGTCTGATTCTGTGTAGAAACGGGATGTCGTAGAGATGACCCACTCCCCACACTGCCTGGTTCCCCTCCCCCTCCCTGGTCATGGCCACTCATGGAGGCAGGACTAGTAAGGGACCTTCTATTACAAAGGAAAAGCACAACAATTAAAAGAAAACTGTGTATATATGTCTCTGGTGAAGCCTCTCACCCTCCTGCGCATCTGGCCTGTACCCCAGTTCTTGTAAAAATAAATAAATAAATAAATCTTTATTAAAAAATACCCCAATATTCCTCTTGCTGCTGGAGATGGGGGCACCCAGAGGAGGAGAACAGAACTGAGCACAAAACAGTCATAATTCCCTTCTGGGGGGAACGTGGTCTGCTTAAACCCAAGAGGGATCAGATCAAAGGTGGTTTGGGAAGGCCAGATCTGTCAGGGATGGAGGTTGGAAAAAGTTCTGGGGGTGGGGGGTCTTTTGGCAACTAGGTGGAGGCTTCATCCTCCCCCTGCTGGGATTCCCTAGTCCCTCTGGTCTGGCAGGAAGGGGGCAGCCTGCAACCCCTGTGGGCAGGTCTGGGGAAGCCAGATGTTTTAGGCAGGGGTTGGAAGGGGCTTGCCCTCCAGGAAGATGACATGCTACCCCCAGCTTCTCTGCCAGGGTAGAGTTTTTTTTTTTTTAATTATGCATACAAGAGCTAGGGTGCAGGCCAGAGGTGTGGGGTGGGGAGTGAGAGGATTCACCAGAGACAGAGTGGGGAGCAGAACAGGCAGACTGACTGAAATACACTGCTGAGGGGAGCAGCGGGCGAGACAGGAGAGGTCTGCTGCGCCATGTGGGTAACTCCCTGGCCAGGGATCGAACTCGTGCTGCAGTGGCTGCAGATAGCTTCATACCGCGGAGACATAACCCCTTACACCACCAGGGAGGCCCCAGCAGTTTGTAATTCATACTTGATCCATGTCAGCTTCTCCTTGGAGCTGGCAGAGATGATTTTGCACTTAAGGGTGCACACTCAGGGGCCCAGAAGATAAGCATCAAGGCCTCCTTCTTGCTCTCCTTGGTCTGTTAGGTTGCGTCATGGAGGGCACAGTCCTGGTCTGGCAGTATCTTGACAAAGATGGGTAGGGGTTGTTCATGGCCTGGCCCACATCAGCTACCAGGATTTCTCTGCCCTCCGGGATGATGTTCTTCTTGTCCTCACACGGGCAGAAGAGCACCACCTTCTTGCGCCTCTTCACTTCCTGTGGCGTTGATGACTTACACACCTTCATGCCCTTGGACACTTTCCTGACACCTTCAGAGACAGCCACGCTGGAAGCCATGTTTCCCGAGAAAGCAAGGAGAGCCAGGAAAGGCAAGAGCTGCTACGGCTGCTGCCAGAATCTGACTGCATGTGGCCTTTCCCAGCCCCTTCTGTTTAGTATCAGATTCTCTATTTTATTTTTTTTTAAAGATTTATTTAGATTCTCTATTTTAACAGAGGAGAAGCTGCAGCTCAGTGCAATAGAAGTTAAGACAGGGATGAAGACGACCCAGTCCCGCCTCTGCTGGAGCAGGAAAGTCATCAGGGAGAGACACAGGTCAGTGTGGGGAGGGATCTGGTGGGCAGGGCTGGGCCAGTCTCCCCACCTCCTCACATTATGCTAGTAGGAGCACAGACAGACACATGCAGGTACCCTTTGCAACAAGAGAAGTTAGGTGGTCTTTTCTTTTTAAAGATTTATTTATTTGTGCATATAAGAGCTGGGATACAGGCCAGAGTTGTGGGGGGGGGGTGGGTGAGAGGATTCACCAGAGACAGAGTGAGGAACAGAACAGGCAGATCTGCTGAAATACACTGCTGAGGGCAGCAGCGGGTGAATCAGGAGAGGTCTGCTGTGCCATGTGGGTAGCTCCCTGGCTGGGGATCGAACTCGTGCTGTAGTGGCTGTGGTGAGCTTCATAGGTTGTATCTTAAACCCTTTCACCACCAGGGAGGCCCCAGAGTTTTACTTTAAAAGTTGGTTGGGGCAAAACCAGAAGACAGACCCTGGTTAGAGTGCCCAGAAGATGAGACTAAGGAACGATTATGGGGTGGGTGAGCTCCCCCATGGACTCCATCTACACTTTTCTTTTTTTAAAGATTTATTCATTTATGCATATAAGAGCTGGGATAAAGGCCAGAGATGCGGGGGTGAGAGGATTCACCAGAGACAGAGTGGGGAACAGAACAGGCAGACTGACTGAAATACACTGCTGAGGGGAGCAGCGGGCGTGACAGGAGAGGTCTGTCTCGCCATGTGAGATGCACCCTGGCCGGTTGGGGACTGAACTCGCTCTGCAGAGGCAGCAGACCACCCCATAGTGCCGTGCCCAAGCCCATGTGCCACCAGGGAGGCCCACCATCTACACTTTTCTAAGGGCCTTCCTACCCCACATATCCAGACTTAGTATTTCTCTCCTTCTCTTCCTATAGGAAGAAAACATTTTGTGAGAGGTCAGGGAGGAGGCAGGACCAAGAAGTCCTGAGGAACTGGCCTGTCCTGGTCTTCAGGACAGGATCAGGGAACATGAGGAGAAAGCACGTGTGGGAGCTGGGCCAGCCTCCTCCGTCCTTAGCAGGGACATTTCCTTTTTACCTGCAGCTACTCAAGTGAGGTCCCCATGACCAAAGTCATCAGTTGAAATATTTGTCCTTCATTTTTCATACCAAGGAGTTTCATGAGCTTTACAAAAAAGTGTCAGCAAACCTGGCTCTCAGCTGAGAAAGTGCATGTATGTGAGATCATGCCTCACAGTATCAAGCAGATGTTAGACAAGAAATCTCAGATCTCATATGAGGTCTTCTCTACCTGAGAGCCTCTTCCTCCAAATCACAGCTCCAGTGAGCACAGCCCCAAGGAGAACCAGGACAGCAATGATGTCCACAGTGGGTAAGGAGGACTGAGGAGGTGGCTCTGGAAGGGAAAAGTTGAGACTCTGACTTTCAGGCCTCAGCCCCCATCCTGCTGGAGGGCTCCAGAAGGGCTCCTGATGCCCCTGAGAAGCTCTGTGCCCATGACCCCCTCCTTACCCCATCTCAGGACTCGGGGCTCCAGCAGCCCCTCATGCTGCACACGGCACGTGTATCTCTGCTCCTCTCCAGAAGGCACCACCACAGCCGCCCACTTCTGGAAGGTTCCATCCCCCCCAGGCTGGGTGTCCACCAGCTCCATGTCATGGGTCAGGTCCTCCCCATCTCACTGCCAGGTCAGGATGATGTCCACAGGGTAGAAGCCCAGGGCCCAGCACCTCAGGGTGACCTCATGGTCAGAGGTAGCATGGTGGGTCACGAGTGTCTTTAGGAGTTCTGAAAATTCATACTTTAGGTTACTTTCATAGGCCACTGAAGCAGCCTCATGTGACCATCCTGAGAATGGACAGATAATTGCACTGGGTGGACAGAGTGCAAAACTGGAACACCAGCCTGGCCTTGGATCACTGGGATAGTCTCCTAATCCTTGGAAAGTTCTAGAATCAGGGTGCAGCAGTTCAGGGTAGCAGGCTGCAGGGCTCTGAGGGAGAGACTAGAGACCTCTCGTCTTGACCTGGATAGAGGCCCAAGTGACTCAGGAAAGTTGGAGTCAGGATCCAAGACCTCTGAGAATCAGATGTGAGCAAGAAATACACGGTTCACCAGAACACCGCCAGGATCAGAGAGATCAGTTATTTCAGGACTGTTCCTCACCTGGAGAGAGAGCCTTCCTTAATTGCCCCCAGGAAGGGCTGGCACTCTAGGGGTCACTTTCCAGGATCTGGACACCAAGGAGGACTCCTCACCTTCTGGGGCCATAGGAGGGTGGTATCTGGCCTTGAGCCCACTTTGCTTCCCTGTGCTGGATGCCAGCCTTGGCCCTAGGGGAGGCCCGAGGCAACTCTTACTTGCACGCAGTGTCCGGTTCCCTTTCTTCAGTTGTCCTTGGAGCCACTGGCCACACTCGCGTTCCAGGCGGGGAGTGTGGAATTCCGAGCGAGGACCTCCTCCCACTCACCCTCCCAGGTCTGCACCTCCATGCCCGCTGGGGTCCTGGCGCGCAGCTCCTCCATCAGGGTGAGGGGATCAACGCCGTCGTAGGCGAACTGATTGAAGCGGCTTAGGCTACTGTCCAGGCCCACTTCACAGCCATCCCTCACCTGCAAGGTGTGAGGCACCGGCCGCCCCCGCCACGTCAGCCGCGCCCACTTAGCACCTCCCATCCCCAGGCAAGCGCAGCTGCTGGGGATTTGTAATAAACTAAAATAGAAACAGGGTAAAAGTTCCAAGGCCTCGAGGGGAAGCTCGGACCCAGAGACTGGAGGGAACCCCTGCCCGTAGGTGGGGATCACGCACCTGTTCCGCTCTGGGTGTAGTGTATCCGCAGGTTGCTCAGTCGGAGCCTGGACAGGTGTACGTGGCTCTCGACAATCCGCTTTTGGCTCTCCCAACCCCTCTAGCTCCATCCAGGGCACTGTTGCCTCCATTTTCAGACTCGGGTCATTGTTGTGGCACCGCAGGAACTGCGTGTCGTCCACGTAGCCCACGCAGATGAAGTGGGGTTCCCCGGGGCCAGGCCAGGACATCGCAGTGTGCAAGTACATTACAGAGTGGGAGCCTGGGGGAGGGGAGGGGCTGAGACCCCAACTCTCCTCTGGGCGCCAGTGTCTGGGTCCGAGGATGAAGGGGCCGGGCAGGGGGAGAGAGCAAGGGGATTCGTGAGAGTAAAAAGGGGTGGCAGGAAAAGGTCAGGGCACAGGAGTGGGTGGAAGGGAGGAGCAGGACACCGAGGTGTGGGGTTTGATGTGGGTGGAGGAGAGGGCGGTCCGGGGACTTTTCCTGGGTCCTGGCCACTGCAGGGTCCTCTCACTCCTTCCAGGCCAAAGCCTGGAAGGACTTTTCTCCTCCGAACTTTTCCCCTCCAAACTTCGCACTCACCTGCCCAGGTCTCAGTCACGACCAGGGCCCCGGACAGCAGCAGGAGGAAGGTTGGGGGCGGCATATTCCGGATCCTCCTGGTCTGGGAAGACTCCAAAACCCAGTGCAGACTTACACCCCGAAAACCTTGACGCTGACTGACTTATGCGGACGGTCGTGTACAGGGAAATAGAACTGGGCGTGTACAGGGTGAGGACTTGGTGCAGCCTGTGACAGAGCAAAGTGGAGATGAATATTCCCTTCGCTTGGCTCCCCACCCAAACACTGTCCTGAGGCCTGAAGCCCTGAGAACCAGCCTGAGAGCTGGGGCTGGGTCCCGACCCTCCTGCAGGTGGCTCTTGGCTCTGGCGTCTTTGCTTCTGCATTGAGTAGCCTTTCTCACACCCTCTCTCTGAGTACCAGGGTCTGTTTCAGTCAGTGATTCTCAAAATTTCTGTCTTTATGATCTGAATACACTCTCACAGATGAATGAGGATCCAAGGTAATTTTGTTGGTTATATCTATCAATATTTGCCATACTAGAGATCGAAAATTAAAAAATGCTTATTCATTTAGAATGATATTAACAACCCTACATGTTAATAGGAATAAAATATTTTTATAAAAACTTTTTTCCAAAATAAAAACTATAGTGACAATATTAGGGGGCAGGATGTCCTGAGCAAGCTTCATACAGGCTTTGTGAACCTCACCCCCACTCCAGACCAAAGCCATCAGGACATTGGGAAAGACAAATCCCATCACCACCAAAGGGAGGGTGGCTGGGACCTGAGGTGGGGTTAAGCTGCCAGGTTTGGTATAAAACCAGACACGTGGGCTTGTGTTGGCCGCACATGGCTCTTGGCTCGTCCCCAGCTCTCAGCGTGCCCTTGGGATTCCAGGTCAGCAGAACTTGTAGGATGCATTCATGAATTTATCTCCCTCTTTATCTCCCTGAGTTATTCATTTCTAAATTTCCCCTTTGGTAAATTAACTTTTTATTAACCATTTTTGTGTGCCTGCAGTCAAGCCTTAATGAGGCCCTTCTAAGCGCGCAGGTGAGGACCCACAGTCACACAACCAGTTTCATAAGGGGGTTGCCATGTAAAAGATTGGTGTTCAACGTGGTTGACCAGGTTACACCTGTGGTTGACCAGCCCAAAGTAACTTTCCTTGCGATGGTCACCACAAGTGCCACTAGGTCTGCAGGACGTGTGGTGTAATCTTTGTCTCAGGTCTTGAAAAGTCTGCTTTTTCCCCTGCTTGTGTACAGCTCTCTCTTATGGGTGTGTTTTTGACCAAAGCATGGCCTCAACCATGAGCTTAAGCAGTTGTATCCCTAGTTTGAGTTCTTTCGTTTTTTTCCAGCCTTGAGTTTAAGTAGCCTTTTTCCATTAAATATTATCACCAGTTTTATAAATGTACATAATTTGATAAAACCTGGTATATGGCACATTTTTTTACTTCTGTACACAAATGTGGGTGGTTTATAAGCCATCCCTACTTTACAGTCTTTGCTTCTGGGTTTTTTTTTTTTGGGAATGTGCATAAGCGCCATTTGCTACATTCTTGTTTCTATGAGAGGTAGATGTTCTACTTCACATACTGAGAATGTGCAAGAACGCATTCAGGCTCTTAACTTAGCCATGCAACAACAAATTCAGGCTCTTGATTTAACTATTAAGAGTATGAGGGATGAAAACCATAACATTTTTGAGTCAGCTTTTAAAAGCATGCAGGATCAAGCTTGTAAAAGTATGTAGGGCCAGCTACAGGCCGCCCTCCACGAGGACTGCAAGAGGGCAGAGTTAGAAGAGGAGGATTATCACGTGTTAAACATCTTAAACACATCAAGACAAAGTCCTTCTCCGTGTGACAAGGCCCCTCCCACGCAGACTCCTGAGGCGTCACAGCCTCCACTGCCCTCCAGGGAAGAAAAAAAAAATGGCATCTCCCCCCACACTAGATGGGGCACCCACTTTGGCAGGAAGAATCACCCTGATGCAGGACAGTTTCCTCTCCGACAGCTGCCAGTGGGTGGCTTGAATGAACATGGGTGACCTGCTGGGTACTTTTGGTCACACCATCCCTTTAGCACCGCGGACCTCCTAAATTGGAGGAGATCTGTCCCCTCATACCGGCAGGCTGCTAAGAGGATGGCGAACTTGTCTGCATTTATCTTCCTCTCCCAACGCCCTAACAGTCCATGCTCACTGCAGGGAGGAGGGACATTGGAAGTACAGTTGTCCCAGATTACAGGGGAGCAGCAGACACAATAATGACAGAAGACAGGACAGAAGACAGAGGACACCACGACATGACGATTCACCCAGGGGTGACTGGACGGAATATAGAAAGAGCACACAGAACCCAGAACCACGGAGAGAGGAAAGGAGAGAAATGATAGCCCAGAGTAGAGGCTCCGGTGAAGATAGGAGGGAATATAGACAGAATAGAAGGAATCTAGAGCCAATTACAGAGGAAAGGAGACAAATGATATTCATGGAGAAGGTTCAGATGAAGAATAGGCGTTCCCGGGGGCTCCACTAAATCTAAAGAAGCCCATTACAATAACCGCCTCAGAGCCCCGATAACACTCGCTGTGGGGAATCGTCTGATTGATTTCTTGGTGGACACTGGAGCGACATTCTCAGTTCTGAATTCTAAATTGACTAAAGTGAGCAAAGAGACCGCAGCAGTCACTGGGATCCCAGGAAGGCCACAACAGAAAGCCTTCTTACAACCTCTGGATGCCGGCTGGGCACCACACAGCTCCAGCACAGCGTCCTGTACATGGAAGAGTGTCCAATCCCGCTGCTTGGTTGTGACCTTTTAAGTAAGCTTAACGCACAAATTATGTTTTCACCCAAAATTCTGAGGCTTCACCTACAGGTACCTCCAGAACATGCTCTGTAGTTCCAGATGTTTTTTACTCAAGATGTTCCACCAAAAGTGAAGTTTTACCTTCAGAAATCATTGAACGAGTAAGTAAATGGGTATGGGCTGGTGGGACCCCAGGACGTGCAAAAAATGCAGAGTCTATAAAGATAGAAGTGATTGCAGGGGGCCTCCCTGGTGGCACAGTGTGTTGAGTGCTGCGCTGTGAAGCTGTCTGCAGCCTCTGCAGCGCTGGTTCGATTCCTGGCCGGCCAGGGAGATTCCCACATGGCGGGGCAGGCCTCTCCTGCCTTGCCCACTGCTCCCCTCAGCAGTGTATTTCTGCCTGTTCTGTTCCCCATTCTGTCTCTGGTGAATCCTCTCACCATCCCTCGCTTGTGTCCTGTACCCCAGTTCTTGTATAAAAATAAATAAATCTTTAAAAAAATAAAAGAAGTGATCGAAGGAAACAAAACCCCAAGAAGGAAGCAATACCCCTTAAAGAAGGAGGCCTTGAGGGGAATTGAGCCAGTGTTAAAAAGATTCCTTCAATCTGGACTCATTAGGCCCTGCCGCTCACCATACAACACTCCAGTGTTGCCAGTGAGGAAACCCCATACAGGCCGTTTTGTCCAAGATTTTTGGGCCATTAATGACATTGTCCAGGATTTATATCCCGACTGTGCCTAATCCCTACACCTTATTAACTGCCATACCTGGTGACTTTGGATGGTTTTCTATATTAGATCTTAAAGATGACTTTTTCTGTATCCCAATAGATGTTCAGGATCAACTGCTTTTTTTTTTTTAAAGAGGTATGTATTTTTATTTATTTGTTTGTTTGTTTTGTTTATACATGCACTGGGTACAGTCAGAAGTGCGGGAGGGTGAGAGAATTCACCAGAGCCAGAGCGGGGAGCAGAGCAGGCAGAAGGACTGAAGCACACTGCTGAGGGGAGCAGCGGGCGGCAGGAGAGGTCTGCGAGCCATGTGGGAACCTCCTCCGGTGTCCGGGGAGCAGCCGGGAATCGAACCGGTGCTGCAGAGGCCGCGGGCAGCTTTGCAACCCAGCGCTCAACTGCTGCACCACCAGGGAGGCCCAGGATCAACTGCTTTTTGCCTTTGAATGGCAAGACCCTAAGTAGAAGAGCACCCTCCGGTATTGCCGGCCTGTGCTTCCACAGGACCTCCCTGGTGGTGCAAGGAGTTAAGACGCAACCTATGAAGCTATCAGCAGCCACTGAAGCAGGAGTTCTAGCCCTAGCCAGGGAGCTACCCACATGGCACAGCAGACCTCTCCTGACTTGCCAGCTACTCCCCTCGGCAGTGTATTTCAGTCAGTCTGCCTGTTCTACTCCCCACTCTGTCTCCAGTGAATTCTCTCACCCTCCACGCCTCTGGCCCATACGCCAGTTCTTATATGTATAAATAAATCTTAAAAAAAAAAAAAAGAGAGTTATAGGTATCCCAGAAGGTGAGGAGAGAGACCAAGGCACTGAGACACTATTCAAGGAAATTAAGCATGGAGTTTGGTAATTGTGTCACCATTGCTTTATTAGCTATAAAATAAATAACAACTTTAGTCATGCAAGATGTTAACAAAGTGGAAATGGTGTGGGGTAAACAAGAACTGTACTACCTTTGCAACTTTTCTGTAAATTTAACAGTATTCTTTAAATGTTATTTTTTTTTTAATGTCCTCAATACTAAATAGATTGTAGAAGGAAAAAATGATCCACTTTCCTGTTTTCCAGAGACTGGAATCCAGGGACTTGTTTTGTTATCCAGGGACTGGAGGGGTCCTGGGGAGAAAAGCTGGAAACCTCACACCCAGGGCAGGCTCCAGAGTCTTCTCTCCTCTGAGTCCTGCTTCTCTGACTCCTCACAGAGCATCTCACCCCAGGACACCGGACCCCAGAGCCCCCAACTCTGCCCAATTCACATCCCGCCCCATCCTGGCGGCTCCACCAGAATCCGGAGCAGCGCGGCAGCGCCCCTGTGTGGCCACAGGGCTGAGCACAGGAGCCCAGAGCCGCCCTTTCTCCCGCTCACCCAGGCCCTCCCCAGGCCCTGGGCTCGCAGCGGCAGGACAGGGATCTGCCACAAGGTGGCGCCCAAGTCTGTGTCAGTTTTAGTGTCCTCATTTTTAGTCTCCAGTGGACATGACAACTGGTTCCTAGATTCTGAGAAAATCCCCAAATATAAAGGTTGCCTCAGTCTCTTGGGATGGAAACTTAGATCCCAGGGTCCCTGTAATTTGTTTCTGCTCTGCTTCCAAGGACGAAAGGCCTTCCTCCTGGGAATCACCTGACATTCTCCATCCTTGGAGGAGGGGAAGGCCTAGGAGAGCCCCCAGGGCACTGACTAGGAAGATGGGGAGACTCCTGGAAAAGAGAGAGAAGATGGAAATGGGGACTTTAGGGGACAGAGGTGGAAAGGGGTACAGTGGGGAGCCAGAGAGGACCGGGCAGGGACGGGGCAGCATCGGGGACACTGTGGGGGGAAGGTCTGTGTGGGCTGATCTCAATTACAATACCCAGTCAACCAGCAGATGAGAAGTGCCTGGAGAGCAGACTCACAACCCCTGAAACTATAGATGTGGAGCACATTTTCTAGTCACCTTCTTCCCCTTTTTCTTTTTTCCTTCCCCTTACAACTGCTACTGTATGATTATTCTGTTAATAAAAAGGCCAGGATCTTGCTCTTCAGCAGCATGCTGCATTATGTAGCCTGCTCCATGACTCCCATTTCTTTATCAGTGTGGTGTTGCCAGATGCAACACTTGGTAAAACACCCATATTTCCAATAGTCAGTCAACTAGAAGGGAAAAAAGAACCTTATTGGATATATGCAAACTAACATTTTGACATGAGAAAATAGAATACTTAGTAAAAGTTTTACTGCTGCAAACCAGCCGCAACAGCCTGGGTGTCAGGGGTTCCTGAAATATGGGACAGCGTCGGCGCGATTGTAGAAAATGAGTGAGGATGAGATGCAAACACTTAATCAGGGTGCGGCCCGGACCCTTGTCAGACAACATGAGTAGCATGGCTTCCAGCATTTTACATCCTTGGGAGAGAGAAAGAAAGGAAATATTTCAGTTAGCTTTTATATATATATATATTTTTATTGAAAGATATATCAGGGCCTCCCTGGTGGTGCAGGGGTTAAGATACAATCAATGAAGCTATCTGCAGCCACTGCAGCACTAGTTTGATCCCCAGCTAGAGAGCTACCCACATGGTGCAGCAGACCTCTCCTGACTTGCCTGCTGCTCCCCTCAGCAGTGTACTTCGTCAATCTGCCTGTTCTGTTCCCCACTTTTCTCTGGTGAATTCTCTCGCCCCCCTATCTCTGGCCTGTACCCCAGTTCTTATATGGATAAATACATAAATCTTTTTAAAAAAATATATATCGGGCCTCCCCTGGTGGCGCAGGTGGTTGAGCCCTGTGCTGTGAAGCTGTCTGCAGCCTCTGCAGTGCCGGTTCTATCCCGGCCGGCTGGCGATGGTCCCAAATGGCGCAGCAGAACTCTCTTGTCATGCCCGCTGCTCTCTTCAGCAGTGTATTTTGTCAGTCTGCCTGTTCTGTTCCCCGCTCTGTCTCTGGTGAATCCTCTCACCCTCCTGCGCATCTAGCCGGTACCCTGGTTCTTGTGTAAATGAATAGATAAATCTTTTAAAAAAAGATATATCATATATCAAAAGATATATTTATGGGCCCAGCTTTGCATAAGTTTTGTAGTTTTCTTTAGTTTCATGACAAAACTGTAGTTTTATTTCTTAGTGTGAAAGAAGTTTAAAAGAATTAATGTTCATAGAGAGAAAGGAAGAAATAACATTAGGAATAAAACACCCAAAGTTCCCCAGCCCCTCGTGGGTAAAGACCCAAACACACAGCCTTGGCCCAAAGCAGGCCACTGTGGCCTGAAAGGTCCCCCAATGCTAAGGCACCTTCAGGTGGGGACCTGGGAAGTGGATTAAAGGAGCCAGTAAGTCTGGGCCAAAAGGAGCAAAATTAAAGTACAAGGGAAAGGTCTGTCTTCCCCCTGGGTCTCTTCCAGGAGTCTCCTTCCATGTCTCTAAGTTCCTGGTTCAAGTCCAAAGCCAAGAAGCAAGGCGGCTTCTCCACACGCCTCTCTCCTGTGTGTCTCCCGGGGCTCTCTGCGCTGACAAACCTTTATGTTCTGAGCAAATCATCCATCAGAACAGCCTGTCACAGCTGACACTCTTGGTGTCTGTCATGAGCAGCCCCAGAACTTTCCATCAACCTCCTGGGTATCCTGCCCCTGGTACATCAGAAGGCATCAGTGTCCGGCACTCTTTGGGGCATCAGCAGGGCAGGATCTCAGTTTAAACAAGAGCTTTAGTTCAAAGAAAACAGATCATGAGTCATGTAGCATGTATGTGCAGCCTGCATGTGTGCAGATTCCTCTACTAGGTATGGGCCCTTCCTTCCTGGCCCCCTCTCAGAAAGACAGAGCTAAGGTAGGGGAGAGGACACTGTGGTTCTCACCCCTGTGCTCAATTGCAACCACTCAGGCTCAGGGAACAGCAATGAGGTTTCTCTAACAAACAGGAGAGCAGGGAAATAAAGAGTTTCTAAGGCCTCAGTGGCCAGCTGTGTCACCCCAGATAGTGTCCGCTGTGTCCAATAGTCCCAAATTAAGGCTGCCTGTGTAAGGTGGTACAGTCCCATCAGGGAGGGCCTGGAGCTGGTGGAACAGCCGGAAGCACTGGGCCAGGACCCAACCCATAGTGGCAGCAGGAGGTGTTCCCCGGGGGTGCTCCCCTCTGAGCATCACCCCAGCAGGCACAGCCACAGTCTGAATGCTGGGCCTGAAGGGAAGGAGGCAACAGCACCGGGAGGTGGTGCCGGACAGTCAGCAGCAATGACAGGTCTCAAAGCTGACCTTGCTGCTGTAGCCCCAGTGGGCTGCATGCCCTGGGGTGGTGTGTGGGGACAGAGAGCCTCTGCTGCCAGATTGGTTGCCGCCATTTCCATGACACTGACGGTGGCTGCTGGTAAAGTGCCCACCTACTGTCACCCACTGCCACTCCCGCTGCTGGGTGCAGTGGCCACAGCTGTCAGGGTGGCCTCAGCCCTGTCCTCAAGCAGCGGCCTTCTGGAGCCTGCCAGAGCTGGTGGGGTCCATTCATACCCAGCTGATGCCCCCCAGCTATCATCCCTAGCTCAGTGAGGAGGTCCTTAGCGAAGCTGTCATGTGGCACCCACTGCAGGGCGGCCTTGGTGCTGCCCAGAAGCAGCTCCTCTGAGGGGCCAGGGATGGAGGAGCCAAGCCCTAGGTGCTCCTGTGCTTAACCCTGGCTTGCTCTGGGGGAGGGGCCCTCTGAAGTCTGTCTGCCCCCTGTCAGGAAACTCCCCCTCTGCCACCACCTCTAGAGCTGCGCCCACCAGCTCCCACCTGCACACACAGGGTGCCAGGGTAGGAAAGCCCCACTGCATCTGCCAGCCCTTTCAGACTCCTGCTCCCACTGGCCTCTGGCTGTGCCCACTGGGGCAGCTGCACCAACAAAGCCCACATGTCCCACCACTCAGGGGGCAGGACAGAGCTGGGTAAGCCACAGGGATCTGGAGTCAGTGTTACACACTACACTATTATATACAGACATATACACATTCACATGTATCTATTAATGCCTTTAGTAAATTTTACTTGAAAAATCTATGTTGTAAATTTGTATGAAACGAGTAAGAAATCCATCCAGGAATAGTGACAGATTTTCCTTATGCTGAACCACTTCCTCATGCCCACCTGGATATGCCTTCTGGGAGAGAAAGCAAAACAGACCCCCCAGCACATGTCTTGTCTTTTTCCTCCCAGGTCCTCACAGCTCCCTGATCACCGACATCAGGGGGATCCCAATTTGGCTGTGTGGCATCGGGCAACCCCACACTGACAAAGACGCGGGAGCCGTGGAGCAGGCTGCATAATGCAGGCTGCCGCTGCGAGCAAGATCCTGACCGTTTTTATTGGTGGAATAATCATAGAGCATCAGCTACGTGCGTTAGGAGGACAAGGAGAAAGGATGGGTGAAACTCGGGAATGTCATCAAGGGCTTGGGGGGACATGAGTCTGCTGACTATGTTATCAGCTTGGTGACCAAGTGTTGTAATTGAAAACTGGACCCCAAACCCCCGGCCATGTTTCTAATCTTATTAAGAAGGCATTCCACTGATCAG
>NW_028167901.1:0-66245 GCF_964194135.1 Talpa europaea
TCTGCAATTTTAGCTCTTTCAATTACATCTTCTTCTTCTGGTTCTTCTGCTCCTTCTTCAGCTTCTTCTTCTGTTATTTCTGCTTTTGCTGCTTATTGCTCTGTTATTTCTTCTTTTTCGGCTTATTCTTCTCTTATTTATGGTTTTTCAGCTTATTTTTCCGTTATTTCTGCTTTTTACGGCTTATTCTTTTGTTATTTCTGCTTTTTCATCTTAGTCTTCTGTTTATTCTTGTGTTTTTCTGGTTCTTCTTGTTCTTGGAGTTCTACACCTCCTTCTTCTTTTTCTTCATCGTCCTCTGTTTCTTCTGCATATTTTGCTTTTTCAATTGTGCTTCTTCTGCTTCTTCTGCTTTTTCCTCTGCTTAATCTACTGTTATTTCTTGTTTTTCGGCTTATTCTTCTATTAATTCGCTTTTTCGGCTTATTCTTCTGTTCTTTCTGATTTTTCAGCTTATTCTTTAGTTATTTCTGCTATTTCCTATTATTCTTCTGTTTCCTCTTCTTGTTCTTGTTGTTTATAGTTCCTCATATTCTTGTAGTTCCACATCTCCTTCTTCTTCTTCATCTTCTGTTTCTTCTGCATTTTCTGCTTTTTCAATTACCTCTTCTGCTACTTCTCCATCTTCTTCAGCTTATTCTTCACTTTTTTCTGCTTTTTCGTCTTATTCTTCTGTTTCTTCTTCTTGTTCTTCCTTTTTTCTAGTTCTTTCTCTTCTTGTAGTTCTACATCTCCTTCTTCTTCAGCCTCTTCCGTATATTCTGATATTTTTGCTATTTCAGTTACATCTTCTTCTGATTCTTCTGCTTCTTCTTCTTCAGGTTATTCTTCTGTTATTACTGCTTTTTCGGCTTATTCTTCTGTTATGTACATTTTCCTCTTGTTCTATGTTTCTTCTTCTTGTTCTTCTAGTTGCTTGTTCTTGTTGTAGTTTACATCTCCTTCATTTTCTTCATCGTGTTCTGTTTCTTCTGCATATTTTGCTTTTTTAATTACTTCTTCTTCTGCTTCTTCTCCTTCTTCCTCAGCTTAATCTACTTTTATTTCTGGGTTTTCGGCTTAACTTCTACTATTTCGCTTTTTCGGCTTATTCTTCTGTTATTTCAGCTTATACGGCTTATTCTTTGGTTATTTCTGTTTTTCCTCTTATTCGTCTGTTTCCTCTTCTTGTTCTTGTTGTTCTTCTAGTTCCTCTTGTAGTTGTACATCTCCTTCTTCTTTTTCTTCATCTTCTTCTCTTACCTGTGCAATTTTTGCTCTTTCAATTACATCTTCTTCTTCTGGTTCTTCTGCTCCTTCTTCAGCTTCTTCTTCTGTTATTTCTGCTTTTGCTGCTTATTGCTCTGTTATTTCTGCTTTTTCGCTTATTCTTCTCTTATTTATGGTTTTTCAGCTTATTTTTCCGTTATTTCTGGTTTTACGGTTTATTCTTTTGTTATTTCTGCTTTTTCATCTTAGTCTTCTGTTTATTCTTGTGTTTTTCTGGTTCTTCTTGTTCTTGGAGTTCTACACCTCCTTCTTCTTTTTCTTCATCGTCCTCTGTTTCTTCTGCATATTTTGCTTTTTCAAAGGCTTCTTCTGCTTCTTCTGCTTTTTCCTCTGCTTAATCTACTGTTATTTCTTGTTTTTCAGCTTATTCTTCTATTAATTCGCTTTTTCGGCTTATTCTTCTGTTCTTTCTGATTTTTCGGCTTATTCTTTAGTGATTTCTGCTATTTCCTATTATTCTTCTGTTTCCTCTTCTTGTTCTTGTTGTTTATAGTTCCTCATTTTCTTGTAGTTCCACATCTCCTTCTTCTTCTTCATCTTCTGTTTCTTCTGCATTTTCTGCTTTTTCAATTACCTCTTCAGCTACTTCTCCATCTTCTTCAGCTTATTCTTCCCTTTTTTCTGCTTTTTCGTCTTATTCTTCTGTTTCTTCTTCTTGTTCTTCCTTTTTTCTAGTTCTTTCTCTTCTTGTAGTTCTACATGTTTTCTTCAGCCTCATCTGTATATTCTGATATTTTTGCTTTTTCAATTACATCTTCTTCTGATTCTTCAGCTTCTTCTTCTTCAGGTTATTCTTCTGTTATTTCTGCTTTTTCGGCTTATTCTTCTGTTATGTACTTTTTCCTCTTGTTCTTATGTTTCTTCTTGTTCTTCTAGTTGCTTGTTCTTGTTGTAGTTTACATCTCCTTCATTTTCTTCATCCTTTTCTGTTTCTTCTGCATATTTTCCTTTTTTAATTACTTCTTCTTCTGCTTCTTCTCCTTCTTCCTCAGCTTAATCTACTTTTATTTCTGGGTTTTCGGCTTAACTTCTACTATTTCGCTTTTTCGGCTTATTCTTCTGTTATTTCAGCTTATACGGCTTATTCTTTGGTTATTTCTGTTTTTCCTCTTATTCGTCTGTTTCCTCTTCTTGTTCTTGTTGTTCTTCTAGTTCCTCTTGTAGCTCTACATCTCCTTCTTCTTTTTCTTCATCTTCTTCTCTTTATTCTGCAATTTTAGCTCTTTCAATTACATCTTCTTCTTCTGGTTCTTCTGCTCCTTCTTAGCTTCTTCTTCTGTTATTTCTGCTTTTGCTGCTTATTGCTCTGTTATTTCTTCTTTTTCGGCTTATTCTTCTCTTATTTATGGTTTTTCAGCTTATTTTTCCGTTATTTCAGCTTGTACGGCTTATTCTTTTGTTATTTCTGCTTTTTCATCTTAGTCTTCTGTTTATTCTTGTGTTTTTCTGGTTCTTCTTGTTCTTGGAGTTCTACACCTCCTTCTTCTTTTTCTTCATCGTCCTCTGTTTCTTCTGCATATTTTGCTTTTTCAATTGCTTCTTCTGCTTCTTCTGCTTTTTCCTCTGCTTAATCTACTGTTATTTCTTGTTTTTCGGCTTGTTCTTCTATTAATTCGCTTTTTCGGCTTATTCTTCTGTTCTTTCTGATTTTTCGGCTTATTCTTGAGTGATTTCTGCTATTTCCTATTATTCTTCTGTTTCCTCTTCTTGTTCTTGTTGTTTATAGTTCCTCATATTCTTGTAGTTCCACATCTCCTTCTTCTTCTTCATCTTCTGTTTCTTCTGCATTTTCTGCTTTTTCAATTACCTCTTCTGCTACTTCTCCATCTTCTTCAGCTTATTCTTCACTTTTTTCTGCTTTTTCGTCTTATTCTTCTGTTTCTTCTTCTTGTTCTTCCTTTTTTCTAGGTCTCTCTCTTCTTGTAGTTCTACATGTCCTTCTTCTTCAGCCTCATCTGTATATTCTGATATTTTTGCTTATTCAATTACATCTTCTTCTGATTCTTCAGCTTCTTCTTCTTCAGGTTATTCTTCTGTTATTTCTGCTTTTTCGGCTTATTCTTCTGTTATGTACTTTTTCCTCTTGTTCTTATGTTTCTTCTTCTTGTTCTTCTAGTTGCTTGTTCTTGTTGTAGTTTACATCTCCTTCATTTTCTTCATCCTTTTCTGTTTCTTCTGCATATTTTCCTTTTTTAATTACTTCTTCTTCTGCTTCTTCTCCTTCTTCCTCAGCTTAATCTACTTTTATTTCTGGGTTTTTGGCTTAACTTCTACTATTTCGCTTTTTCGGCTTATTCTTCTGTTATTTCAGCTTATACGGCTTATTCTTTGGTTATTTCTGTTTTTCCTCTTATTCGTCTGATTCCTCTTCTTGTTCTTGTTGTTCTTCTATTTCCTCTTGTAGTTCTACATCTCCTTCTTCTTTTTCTTCATCTTCTTCTGTATCTTCTGCATTTTTTGCTCTTTCAATTACATCTTCTTATTCTGGTTTTTCTGCTCCTTCTTCAGCTTCTTCTTCTGTTATTTCTGCTTTTGCTGCTTATTGCTCTGTTATTTCTTCTTTTTCGGCTTATTCTTCTCTTATTTATGGTTTTTCAGCTTATTTTTCCGTTATTTCTGCTTTTACGGCTTATTCTTTTGTTATTTCTGCTTTTTCATCTTAGTCTTCTGTTTATTCTTGTGTTTTTCTGGTTCTTCTTGTTCTTGGAGTTCTACACCTCCTTCTTCTTTTTCTTCATCGTCCTCTGTTTCTTCTGCATATTTTGCTTTTTCAATTGCTTCTTCTGCTTCTTCTGCTTTTTCCTCTGCTTAATCTACTGTTATTTCTTGTTTTTCGGCTTATTCTTCTATTAATTCGCTTTTTCGGCTTATTCTTCTGTTCTTTCTGATTTTTCGGCTTATTCTTGAGTTATTTCTGCTATTTCCTATTATTCTTCTGTTTCCTCTTCTTGTTCTTGTTGTTTATAGTTCCTCATATTCTTGTAGTTCCACATCTCCTTCTTCTTCTTCATCTTCTGTTTCTTCTGCATTTTCTGCTTTTTCAATTACCTCTTCTGCTACTTCTCCATCTTCTTCAGCTTATTCTTCACTTTTTTCTGCTTTTTCGTCTTATTCTTCTGTTTCTTCTTCTTGTTCTTCCTTTTTTCTAGTTCTTTCTCTTCTTGTAGTTCTACATCTCCTTCTTCTTCAGCCTCTTCTGTATATTCTGATATTTTTGCTTTTTCAATTACATCTTCTTCTGATTCTTCTGCTTCTTCTTCAGGTTATTCTTCTGTTATTACTGCTTTTTCGGCTTATTCTTCTGTTATGTACATTTTCCTCTTGTTCTTATGTTTCTTCTTCTTGTTCTTCTAGTTGCTTGTTCTTGTTGTAGTTTACATCTCCTTCATTTTCTTCATCGTGTTCTGTTTCTTCTGCATATTTTGCTTTTTTAATTACTTCTTCTTCTGCTTCTTCTCCTTCTTCCTCAGCTTAATCTACTTTTATTTCTGGGTTTTCGGCTTAACTTCTACTATTTCGCTTTTTCGGCTTATTCTTCTGTTATTTCAGCTTATACGGCTTATTCTTTGGTTATTTCTGGTTTTCCTCTTATTCGTCTGTTTCCTCTTCTTGATCTTGTTGTTCTTCTAGTTCCTCTTGTAGTTCTACATCTCCTTCTTCTTTTTCTTCATCTTCTTCTGTGTCTTCTGCATTTTTTGCTCTTTCAATTACATCTTCTTCTTCTGGTTTTTCTGCTTCTTCTTCAGCTTCTTCTTCTGTTATTTCTGCTTTTGCTGCTTATTCCTCTGTTATTTCTGCTTTTTCGGCTTATTGTTCTGTTATTTATGGTTTTTCATCTTATTTTCCCGTTATTTCTGCTTTTACGGCTTATTCTTTTGTTATTTCTGCTTTTTCATCTTAGTCTTCTGTTTATTCTTGTGTTTTTCTGGTTCTTCTTGTTCTTGGAGTTCTACACCTCCTTCTTTTTCTTCATCGTCCTCTGTTTCTTCTGCATATTTTGCTTTTTCAATTGCTTCTTCTGCTTCTTCTGCTTTTTCCTCTGCTTAATCTACTGTTATTTCTTGTTTTTCGGCTTATTCTTCTATTAATTCGCTTTTTCGGCTTATTCTTCTGTTCTTTCTGATTTTTCAGCTTATTCTTTAGTTATTTCTGCTATTTCCTATTATTCTTCTGTTTCCTCTTCTTGTTCTTGTTGTTTATAGTTCCTCATATTCTTGTAGTTCCACATCTCCTTCTTCTTCTTCATCTTCTGTTTCTTCTGCATTTTCTGCTTTTTCAATTACCTCTTCTGCTACTTCTCCATCTTCTTCAGCTTATTCTTCACTTTTTTCTGCTTTTTCGTCTTATTCTTCTGTTTCTTCTTCTTGTTCTTCCTTTTTTCTAGTTCTTTCTCTTCTTGTAGTTCTACATCTCCTTCTTCTTCAGCCTCTTCCGTATATTCTGATATTTTTGCTATTTCAGTTACATCTTCTTCTGATTCTTCTGCTTCTTCTTCTTCAGGTTATTCTTCTGTTATTACTGCTTTTTCGGCTTATTCTTCTGTTATGTACATTTTCCTCTTGTTCTTATGTTTCTTCTTCTTGTTCTTCTAGTTGCTTGTTCTTGTTGTAGTTTACATCTCCTTCATTTTCTTCATCGTGTTCTGTTTCTTCTGCATATTTTGCTTTTTTAATTACTTCTTCTTCTGCTTCTTCTCCTTCTTCCTCAGCTTAATCTACTTTTATTTCTGGGTTTTCGGCTTAACTTCTACTATTTCGCTTTTTCGGCTTATTCTTCTGTTATTTCAGCTTATACGGCTTATTCTTTGGTTATTTCTGTTTTTCCTCTTATTCGTCTGTTTCCTCTTCTTGTTCTTGTTGTTCTTCTAGTTCCTCTTGTAGTTGTACATCTCCTTCTTCTTTTTCTTCATCTTCTTCTCTTACCTGTGCAATTTTTGCTCTTTCAATTACATCTTCTTCTTCTGGTTCTTCTGCTCCTTCTTCAGCTTCTTCTTCTGTTATTTCTGCTTTTGCTGCTTATTGCTCTGTTATTTCTGCTTTTTCGGCTTATTCTTCTCTTATTTATGGTTTTTCAGCTTATTTTTCCGTTATTTCTGGTTTTACGGTTTATTCTTTTGTTATTTCTGCTTTTTCATCTTAGTCTTCTGTTTATTCTTGTGTTTTTCTGGTTCTTCTTGTTCTTGGAGTTCTACACCTCCTTCTTCTTTTTCTTCATCGTCCTCTGTTTCTTCTGCATATTTTGCTTTTTCAATTGCTTCTTCTGCTTCTTCTGCTTTTTCCTCTGCTTAATCTACTGTTATTTCTTGTTTTTCAGCTTATTCTTCTATTAATTCGCTTTTTCGGCTTATTCTTCTGTTCTTTCTGATTTTTCGGCTTATTCTTTAGTGATTTCTGCTATTTCCTATTATTCTTCTGTTTCCTCTTCTTGTTCTTGTTGTTTATAGTTCCTCATTTTCTTGTAGTTCCACATCTCCTTCTTCTTCTTCATCTTCTGTTTCTTCTGCATTTTCTGCTTTTTCAATTACCTCTTCAGCTACTTCTCCATCTTCTTCAGCTTATTCTTCCCTTTTTTCTGCTTTTTCGTCTTATTCTTCTGTTTCTTCTTCTTGTTCTTCCTTTTTTCTAGTTCTTTCTCTTCTTGTAGTTCTACATGTTTTCTTCAGCCTCATCTGTATATTCTGATATTTTTGCTTTTTCAATTACATCTTCTTCTGATTCTTCAGCTTCTTCTTCTTCAGGTTATTCTTCTGTTATTTCTGCTTTTTCGGCTTATTCTTCTGTTATGTACTTTTTCCTCTTGTTCTTATGTTTCTTCTTGTTCTTCTAGTTGCTTGTTCTTGTTGTAGTTTACATCTCCTTCATTTTCTTCATCCTTTTCTGTTTCTTCTGCATATTTTCCTTTTTTAATTACTTCTTCTTCTGCTTCTTCTCCTTCTTCCTCAGCTTAATCTACTTTTATTTCTGGGTTTTCGGCTTAACTTCTACTATTTCGCTTTTTCGGCTTATTCTTCTGTTATTTCAGCTTATACGGCTTATTCTTTGGTTATTTCTGTTTTTCCTCTTATTCGTCTGTTTCCTCTTCTTGTTCTTGTTGTTCTTCTAGTTCCTCTTGTAGCTCTACATCTCCTTCTTCTTTTTCTTCATCTTCTTCTCTTTATTCTGCAATTTTAGCTCTTTCAATTACATCTTCTTCTTCTGGTTCTTCTGCTCCTTCTTAGCTTCTTCTTCTGTTATTTCTGCTTTTGCTGCTTATTGCTCTGTTATTTCTTCTTTTTCGGCTTATTCTTCTCTTATTTATGGTTTTTCAGCTTATTTTTCCGTTATTTCTGCTTGTACGGCTTATTCTTTTGTTATTTCTGCTTTTTCATCTTAGTCTTCTGTTTATTCTTGTGTTTTTCTGGTTCTTCTTGTTCTTGGAGTTCTACACCTCCTTCTTCTTTTTCTTCATCGTCCTCTGTTTCTTCTGCATATTTTGCTTTTTCAATTGCTTCTTCTGCTTCTTCTGCTTTTTCCTCTGCTTAATCTACTGTTATTTCTTGTTTTTCGGCTTGTTCTTCTATTAATTCGCTTTTTCGGCTTATTCTTCTGTTCTTTCTGATTTTTCGGCTTATTCTTTAGTGATTTCTGCTATTTCCTATTATTGTTCTGTTTCCTCTTCTTGTTCTTGTTGTTTATAGTTCCTCATATTCTTGTAGTTCCACATCTCCTTCTTCTTCTTCATCTTCTGTTTCTTCTGCATTTTCTGCTTTTTCAATTACCTCTTCTGCTACTTCTCCATCTTCTTCAGCTTATTCTTCACTTTTTTCTGCTTTTTCGTCTTATTCTTCTGTTTCTTCTTCTTGTTCTTCCTTTTTTCTAGGTCTCTCTCTTCTTGTAGTTCTACATGTCCTTCTTCTTCAGCCTCATCTGTATATTCTGATATTTTTGCTTATTCAATTACATCTTCTTCTGATTCTTCAGCCTCTTCTTCTTCAGGTTATTCTTCTGTTATTTCTGCTTTTTCGGCTTATTCTTCTGTTATGTACTTTTTCCTATTGTTCTTATGTTTCTTCTTCTTGTTCTTCTAGTTGCTTGTTCTTGTTGTAGTTTACATCTCCTTCATTTTCTTCATCCTTTTCTGTTTCTTCTGCATATTTTCCTTTTTTAATTACTTCTTCTTCTGCTTCTTCTCCTTCTTCCTCAGCTTAATCTACTTTTATTTCTGGGTTTTTGGCTTAACTTCTACTATTTCGCTTTTTCGGCTTATTCTTCTGTTATTTCAGCTTATACGGCTTATTCTTTGGTTATTTCTGTTTTTCCTCTTATTCGTCTGATTCCTCTTCTTGTTCTTGTTGTTCTTCTATTTCCTCTTGTAGTTCTACATCTCCTTCTTCTTTTTCTTCATCTTCTTCTGTATCTTCTGCATTTTTTGCTCTTTCAATTACATCTTCTTATTCTGGTTCTTCTGCTCCTTCTTCAGCTTCTTCTTCTGTTATTTCTGCTTTTGCTGCTTATTGCTCTGTTATTTCTTCTTTTTCGGCTTATTCTTCTCTTATTTATGGTTTTTCAGCTTATTTTTCCGTTATTTCTGCTTTTACGGCTTATTCTTTTGTTATTTCTGCTTTTTCATCTTAGTCTTCTGTTTATTCTTGTGTTTTTCTGGTTCTTCTTGTTCTTGGAGTTCTACACCTCCTTCTTCTTTTTCTTCATCGTCCTCTGTTTCTTCTGCATATTTTGCTTTTTCAATTGCTTCTTCTGCTTCTTCTGCTTTTTCCTCTGCTTAATCTACTGTTATTTCTTGTTTTTCGGCTTATTCTTCTATTAATTCGCTTTTTCGGCTTATTCTTCTGTTCTTTCTGATTTTTCGGCTTATTCTTGAGTTATTTCTGCTATTTCCTATTATTCTTCTGTTTCCTCTTCTTGTTCTTGTTGTTTATAGTTCCTCATATTCTTGTAGTTCCACATCTCCTTCTTCTTCTTCATCTTCTGTTTCTTCTGCATTTTCTGCTTTTTCAATTACCTCTTCTGCTACTTCTCCATCTTCTTCAGCTTATTCTTCACTTTTTTCTGCTTTTTCGTCTTATTCTTCTGTTTCTTCTTCTTGTTCTTCCTTTTTTCTAGTTCTTTCTCTTCTTGTAGTTCTACATCTCCTTCTTCTTCAGCCTCTTCTGTATATTCTGATATTTTTGCTTTTTCAATTACATCTTCCTCTGATTCTTCTGCTTCTTCTTCAGGTTATTCTTCTGTTATTACTGCTTTTTCGGCTTATTCTTCTGTTATGTACATTTTCCTCTTGTTCTTATGTTTCTTCTTCTTGTTCTTCTAGTTGCTTGTTCTTGTTGTAGTTTACATCTCCTTCATTTTCTTCATCGTGTTCTGTTTCTTCTGCATATTTTGCTTTTTTAATTACTTCTTCTTCTGCTTCTTCTCCTTCTTCCTCAGCTTAATCTACTTTATTTCTGGGTTTTCGGCTTAACTTCTACTATTTCGCTTTTTCGGCTTATTCTTCTGTTATTTCAGCTTATACGGCTTATTCTTTGGTTATTTCTGGTTTTCCTCTTATTCGTCTGTTTCCTCTTCTTGATCTTGTTGTTCTTCTAGTTCCTCTTGTAGTTCTACATCTCCTTCTTCTTTTTCTTCATCTTCTTCTGTGTCTTCTGCATTTTTTGCTCTTTCAATTACATCTTCTTCTTCTGGTTTTTCTGCTTCTTCTTCAGCTTCTTCTTCTGTTATTTCTGCTTTTGCTGCTTATTCCTCTGTTATTTCTGCTTTTTCGGCTTATTGTTCTGTTATTTATGGTTTTTCATCTTATTTTCCCGTTATTTCTGCTTTTACGGCTTATTCTTTTGTTATTTCTGCTTTTTCATCTTAGTCTTCTGTTTATACTTGTGTTTTTCTGGTTCTTCTTGTTCTTGGAGTTCTACACCTCCTTCTTTTTCTTCATCGTCCTCTGTTTCTTCTGCATATTTTGATTTTTCAATTGCTTCTTCTGTTTCTTCTGCTTTTTCCTCTGCTTAATCTACTGTTATTTCTTGTTTTTCGGCTTCTTCTTCTATTAATTCGCTTTTTCGGCTTCTTCTTCTGTTCTTTCTGATTTTTCGGCTTATTCTTGAGTGATTTCTGCTATTTCCTATTATTCTTCTGTTTCCTCTTCTTGTTCTTGTTGTTTATAGTTCCTCATTTTCTTGTTGTTCCACATCTCCTTCTTCTTCTTCATCTTCTGTTTCTTCTGCATTTTCTGCTTTTTCAATTACCTCTTCTGCTACTTCTCCATCTTCTTCAGCTTATTCTTCACTTTTTTCTGCTTTTTCGTCTTATTCTTCTGTTTCTTCTTCTTGTTCTTCCTTTTTTCTAATTCTTTCTCTTCTTGTAGTTCTATATCTCCTTCTTCTTCAGCCTCTTTTGTATATTCTGATATTTTTGCTTTTTCAATTACATCTTCTTCTGATTCTTCTGCTTCTTCTTCTTCAGGTTATTCTTCTGTTATTACTGCTTTTTCGGCTTATTCTTCTGTTATGTACATTTTCCTCTTGTTCTTATGTTTCTTCTTCTTGTTCTTCTAGTTGCTTGTTCTTGTTGTAGTTTACATCTCCTTCATTTTCTTCATCGTGTTCTGTTTCTTCTGCATATTTTGCTTTTTTAATTACTTCTTCTTCTGCTTCTTCTCCTTCTTCCTCAGCTTAATCTACTTTTATTTCTGGGTTTTCGGCTTAACTTCTACTATTTCGCTTTTTCGGCTTATTCTTCAGTTATTTCAGCTTATACGGCTTATTCTTTGGTTATTTCTGTTTTTCCTCTTATTCGTCTGTTTCCTCTTCTTGTTCTTGTTGTTCTTCTAGTTCCTCTTGTAGTTGTACATCTCCTTCTTCTTTTTCTTCATCTTCTTCTCTTACCTGTGCAATTTTTGCTCTTTCAATTACATCTTCTTCTTCTGGTTCTTCTGCTCCTTCTTCAGCTTCTTCTTCTGTTATTTCTGCTTTTGCTGCTTATTGCTCTGTTATTTCTGCTTTTTCGGCTTATTCTTCTCTTATTTATGGTTTTTCAGCTTATTTTTCCGTTATTTCTGGTTTTACGGTTTATTCTTTTGTTATTTCTGCTTTTTCATCTTAGTCTTCTGTTTATTCTTGTGTTTTTCTGGTTCTTCTTGTTCTTGGAGTTCTACACCTCCTTCTTCTTTTTCTTCATCGTCCTCTATTTCTTCTGCATATTTTGCTTTTTCAATTGCTTCTTCTGCTTCTTCTGCTTTTTCCTCTGCTTAATCTACTGTTATTTCTTGTTTTTCGGCTTATTCTTCTATTAATTCGCTTTTTCGGCTTATTCTTCTGTTCTTTCTGATTTTTCGGCTTATTCTTTAGTGATTTCTGCTATTTCCTATTATTCTTCTGTTTCCTCTTCTTGTTCTTGTTGTTTATAGTTCCTCATATTCTTGTAGTTCCACATCTCCTTCTTCTTCTTCTTCTGTTTCTTCTGCATTTTCTGCTTTTTCAATTACCTCTTCTGCTACTTCTCCATCTTCTTCAGCTTATTCTTCACTTTTTTCTGCTTTTTCGTCTTATTCTTCTGTTTCTTCTTCTTGTTCTTCCTTTTTTCTAGTTCTTTCTCTTCTTGTAGTTCTACATCTCCTTCTTCTTCAGCCTCTTCTGTATATTCTGATATTTTTGCTTTTTCAATTACATCTTCTTCTGATTCTTCTGCTTCTTCTTCTTCAGGTTATTCTTCTGTTATTACTGCTTTTTCGGCTTATTCTTCTGTTATGTACATTTTCCTCTTGTTCTTATGTTTCTTCTTCTTGTTCTTCTAGTTGCTTGTTCTTGTTGTAGTTTACATCTCCTTCATTTTCTTCATCGTGTTCTGTTTCTTCTGCATATTTTGCTTTTTTAATTACTTCTTCTTCTGCTTCTTCTCCTTCTTCCTCAGCTTAATCTACTTTTATTTCTGGGTTTTCGGCTTAACTTCTACTATTTCGCTTTTTCGGCTTATTCTTCTGTTATTTCAGCTTATACGGCTTATTCTTTGGTTATTTCTGGTTTTCCTCTTATTCGTCTGTTTCCTCTTCTTGATCTTGTTGTTCTTCTAGTTCCTCTTGTAGTTCTACATCTCCTTCTTTTTCTTCATCTTCTTCTGTGTCTTCTGCATTTTTTGCTCTTTCAATTACATCTTCTTCTTCTGGTTTTTCTGCTTCTTCTTCAGCTTCTTCTTCTGTTATTTCTGCTTTTGCTGCTTATTCCTCTGTTATTTCTGCTTTTTCGGCTTATTGTTCTGTTATTTATGGTTTTTCAGCTTATTTTCCCGTTATTTCTGCTTGTACGGCTTATTCTTTTGTTATTTCTGCTTTTTCATCTTAGTCTTCTGTTTATTCTTGTGTTTTTCTGGTTCTTCTTGTTCTTGGAGTTCTACACCTCCTTCTTCTTTTTCTTCATCGTCCTCTGTTTCTTCTGCATATTTTGCTTTTTCAATTGCTTCTTCTGCTTCTTCTGCTTTTTCCTCTGCTTAATCTACTGTTATTTCTTGTTTTTCGGCTTATTCTTCTATTAATTCGCTTTTTCGGCTTATTCTTCTGTTCTTTCTGTTTTTTCGGCTTATTCTTGAGTTATTTCTGCTATTTCCTATTATTCTTCTGTTTCTTCTTCTTGTTCTTGTTGTTTATAGTTCCTCATTTTCTTGTAGTTCCACATCTCCTTCTTCTTCTTCTGTTTCTTCTGCATTTTCTGCTTTTTCAATTACCTCTTCTTCTGCATCTTCTCCATCTTCTTCAGCTTATTCTTCTGTTTCTTCTTCTTGTTCTTCCTTTTTTCTAGTTCTTTCTCTTCTTGTAGTTCTACATGTCCTTCTTCTTCTGCCTCTTCTGTATATTCTTCTTTTTTTGCTTTTTCAATTACATCTTCTTCTGATTCTTCTGCTTCTTCTTCTTCAGGTTATTCTTCTGTTATTTCTGCTTTTTCGGCTTATTCTTCTGTTATGTACTTTTCCCTCTTATTCTTATGTTTCTTCTTCTTGTTCTTCTTGTTCTTCTAGTGCTTGTTCTTGTTGTAGTTCTACATCTCCTTCATTTTCTTCATCTTCTTTCTGTTTCTTCTGCATATTTTGCTTTTTTAATTACTTCTTCTTCTGCTTCTTCTCCTTCTTCCTCAGCTTAATCTACTTTTATTTCTGGGTTTTCGGCTTAACTTCTACTATTTCGCTTTTTCGGCTTATTCTTCTGTTATTTCAGCTTATACGGCTTATTCTTTGGTTATTTCTGTTTTTCCTCTTATTCGTCTGTTTCCTCTTCTTGTTCTTGTTGTTCTTATAGTTCCTCTTGTAGTTCTACATCTCCTTCTTCTTTTTCTTCATCTTCTTCTCTTTCCTGTGCAATTTTGCTCTTTCAATTACATCTTCTTCTTCTGGTTCTTCTGCTCCTTCTTCAGCTTCTTCTTCTGTTATTTCTGCTTTTGGTGCTTATTGCTCTGTTATTTCTGCTTTTTCGGCTTATTCTTTTCTTATTTATGGTTTTTCAGCTTATTTTTCCGTTATTTCTGCTTTTACGGTTTATTCTTTTGTTATTTCTGCTTTTTCATCTTAGTCTTCTGTTTATTCTTGTGTTTTTCTGGTTCTTCTTGTTCTTGGAGTTCTACACCTCCTTCTTCTTTTTCTTCATCGTCCTCTGTTTCTTCTGCATATTTTGCTTTTTCAATAGTTCTTCTGCTTCTTCTGCTTTTTCCTCTGCTTAATCTACTGTTATTTCTTGTTTTTCAGCTTATTCTTCTATTAATTCGCTTTTTCGGCTTATTCTTCTGTTCTTTCTGATTTTTCGGCTTATTCTTGAGTGATTTCTGCTATTTCCTATTATTCTTCTGTTTCCTCTTCTTGTTCTTGTTGTTTATAGTTCCTCATTTTCTTGTAGTTCCACATCTCCTTCTTCTTCTTCATCTTCTGTTTCTTCTGCATTTTCTGCTTTTTCAATTACCTCTTCTGCTACTTCTCCATCTTCTTCAGCTTATTCTTCCCTTTTTTCTGCTTTTTCGTCTTATTCTTCTGTTTCTTCTTCTTGTTCTTCCTTTTTTCTAGTTCTTTCTCTTCTTGTAGTTCTACATGTCCTTCTTCTTCAGCCTCATCTGTATATTCTGATATTTTTGCTTTTTCAATTACATCTTCTTCTGATTCTTCAGCTTCTTCTTCTTCAGGTTATTCTTCTGTTATTTCTGCTTTTTCGGCTTATTCTTCTGTTATGTACTTTTTCCTCTTGTTCTTATGTTTCTTCTTCTTGTTCTTCTAGTTGCTTGTTCTTGTTGTAGTTTACATCTCCTTCATTTTCTTCATCGTGTTCTGTTTCTTCTGCATATTTTGCTTTTTTAATTACTTCTTCTTCTGCTTCTTCTCCTTCTTCCTCAGCTTAATCTACTTTTATTTCTGGGTTTTCGGCTTAACTTCTACTATTTCGCTTTTTCGGCTTATTCTTCTGTTATTTCAGCTTATACGGCTTATTCTTTGGTTCTTTCTGTTTTTCCTCTTATTCGTCTGTTTCCTCTTCTTGTTCTTGGTGTTCTTCTAGTTCCTCTTGTAGTTCTACATCTCCTTCTTCTTTTTCTTCATCTTCTTCTCTTTCTTCTGCAATTTTAGCTCTTTCAATTACATCTTCTTCTTCTGGTTCTTCTGCTCCTTCTTCAGCTTCTTCTTCTGTTATTTCTGCTTTTGCTGCTTATTGCTCTGTTATTTCTTCTTTTTCGGCTTATTCTTCTCTTATTTATGGTTTTTCAGCTTATTTTTCCGTTATTTCTGCTTTTACGGCTTATTCTTTTGTTATTTCTGCTTTTTCATCTTAGTCTTCTGTTTATTCTTGTGTTTTTCTGGTTCTTCTTGTTCTTGGAGTTCTACACCTCCTTCTTCTTTTTCTTCATCGTCCTCTGTTTCTTCTGCATATTTTGCTTTTTCAATTGCTTCTTCTGCTTCTTCTGCTTTTTCCTCTGCTTAATCTACTGTTATTTCTTGTTTTTCGGCTTATTCTTCTATTAATTCGCTTTTTCGGCTTATTCTTCTGTTCTTTCTGATTTTTCGGCTTATTCTTTAGTGATTTCTGCTATTTCCTATTATTCTTCTGTTTCCTCTTCTTGTTCTTGTTGTTTATAGTTCCTCATATTCTTGTAGTTCCACATCTCCTTCTTCTTCTTCATCTTCTGTTTCTTCTGCATTTTCTGCTTTTTCAATTACCTCTTCTTCTGCATCTTCTCCATCTTCTTCAGCTTATTCTTCTGTTTCTTCTTCTTGTACTTCCTTTTTTCTAGTTCTTTCTCTTCTTGTAGTTCTACATGTCCTTCTTCTTCTGCCTCTTCTGTATATTCTTCTTTTTTTGCTTTTTCAATTACATCTTCTTCTGATTCTTCTGCTTCTTCTTCTTCAGGTTATTCTTCTGTTATTTCTGCTTTTTCGGCTTATTCTTCTGTTATGTACTTTTCCCTCTTATTCTTATGTTTCTTCTTCTTGTTCTTCTTGTTCTTCTAGTGCTTGTTCTTGTTGTAGTTCTACATCTCCTTCATTTTCTTCATCTTCTTTCTGTTTCTTCTGCATATTTTGCTTTTTTAATTACTTCTTCTTCTGCTTCTTCTCCTTCTTCCTCAGCTTAATCTACTTTTATTTCTGGGTTTTCGGCTTAACTTATACTATTTCGCTTTTTCGGCTTATTCTTCTGTTATTTCAGCTTATACGGCTTATTCTTTTGTTATTTCTGCTTTTTCATCTTAGTCTTCTGTTTATTCTTGTGTTTTTCTGGTTCTTCTTGTTCTTGGAGTTCTACACCTCCTTCTTCTTTTTCGTCATCGTCCTCTGTTTCTTCTGCATATTTTGCTTTTTCAATTGCTTCTTCTGCTTCTTCTGCTTTTTCCTCTGCTTAATCTACTGTTATTTCTTGTTTTTCAGCTTATTCTTCCATTAATTCGCTTTTTCGGCTTATTCTTCTGTTCTTTCTGATTTTTCGGCTTATTCTTTAGTGATTTCTGCTATTTCCTATTATTCTTCTGTTTCCTCTTCTTGTTCTTGTTGTTTATAGTTCCTCATTTTCTTGTAGTTCCACATCTCCTTCTTCTTCTTCATCTTCTGTTTCTTCTGCGTTTTCTGCTTTTTCAATTACCTCTTCTGCTACTTCTCCATCTTCTTCAGCTTATTCTTCCCTTTATTCTGCTTTTTCGTCTTATTCTTCTGTTTCTTCTTCTTGTTCTTCCTTTTTTCTAGTTCTTTCTCTTCTTGTAGTTCTACATGTCCTTCTTCTTCAGCCTCATCTGTATATTCTGATATTTTTGCTTTTTCAATTACATCTTCTTCTGATTCTTCAGCTTCTTCTTCTTCAGGTTATTCTTCTGTTATTTCTGATTTTTCGGCTTATTCTTCTGTTATGTACTTTTTCCTCTTGTTCTTATGTTTCTTCTTGTTCTTCTAGTTGCTTGTTCTTGTTGTAGTTTACATCTCCTTCATTTTCTTCATCCTTTTCTGTTTCTTCTGCATATTTTGCTTTTTTAATTACTTCTTCTTCTGCTTCTTCTCCTTCTTCCTCAGCTTAATCTACTTTTATTTCTGGGTTTTCGGCTTAACTTCTACTATTTCGCTTTTTCGGCTTATTCTTCTGTTATTTCAGCTTATACGGCTTATTCTTTGGTTATTTCTGTTTTTCCTCTTATTCTTCTGTTTCCTCTTCTTGTTCTTGTTGTTCTTCTAGTTCCTCTTGTAGTTCTACATCTCCTTCTTCTTTTTCTTCATCTTCTTCTCTTTCTTCTGCAATTTTTGCTCTTTCAATTACATCTTCTTCTTCTGGTTCTTCTGCTCCTTCTTCAGCTTCTTCTTCTGTTATTTCTGCTTTTGCTGCTTATTGCTCTGTTATTTCTTCTTTTTCGGCTTATTCTTCTCTTATTTATGGTTTTTCAGCTTATTTTTCCGTTATTTCTGCTGTTACGGCTTATTCTTTTGTTATTTCTGCTTTTTCATCTTAGTCTTCTGTTTATTCTTGTGTTTTTCTGGTTCTTCTTGTTCTTGGAGTTCTACACCTCCTTCTTCTTTTTCTTCATCGTCCTCTGTTTCTTCTGCATATTTTGCTTTTTCAATTGCTTCTTCTGCTTCTTCTGCTTTTTCCTCTGCTTAATCTACTGTTATTTCTTGTTTTTCGGCTTATTCTTCTATTAATTCGCTTTTTCGGCTTATTCTTCTGTTCTTTCTGATTTTTCGGCTTATTCTTTAGTGATTTCTGCTATTTCCTATTATTCTTCTGTTTCCTCTTCTTGTTCTTGTTGTTTATAGTTCCTCATTTTCTTGTAGTTCCACATCTCCTTCTTCTTCTTCATCTTCTGTTTCTTCTGCATTTTCCGCTTTTTCAATTACCTCTTCAGCTACTTCTCCATCTTCTTCAGCTTATTCTTCCCTTTTTTCTGCTTTTTCGTCTTATTCTTCTGTTTCTTCTTCTTGTTCTTCCTTTTTTCTAGTTCTTTCTCTTCTTGTAGTTCTACATGTCCTTCTTCTTCAGCCTCATCTGTATATTCTGATATTTTTGCTTTTTTCAATTACATCTTCTTCTGATTCTTCAGCTTCTTCTTCTTCAGGTTATTCTTCTGTTATTTCTGCTTTTTCGGCTTATTCTTCTGTTATGTACTTTTTCCTCTTGTTCTTATGTTTCTTCTTCTTGTTCTTCTAGTTGCTTGTTCTTGTTGTAGTTTACATCTCCTTCATTTTCTTCATCCTTTTCTGTTTCTTCTGCATATTTTCCTTTTTTAATTACTTCTTCTTCTGCTTCTTCTCCTTCTTCCTCAGCTTAATCTACTTTTATTTCTGGGTTTTCGGCTTAACTTCTACTATTTCGCTTTTTCGGCTTATTCTTCTGTTATTTCAGCTTATACGGCTTATTCTTTGGTTATTTCTGTTTTTCCTCTTATTCGTCTGTTTCCTCTTCTTGTTCTTGTTGTTCTTATAGTTCCTCTTGTAGTTCTACATCTCCTTCTTCTTTTTCTTCATCTTCTTCTCTTTCCTGTGCAATTTTGCTCTTTCAATTACATCTTCTTCTTCTGGTTCTTCTGCTCCTTCTTCAGCTTCTTCTTCTGTTATTTCTGCTTTTGGTGCTTATTGCTCTGTTATTTCTGCTTTTTCGGCTTATTCTTTTCTTATTTATGGTTTTTCAGCTTATTTTTCCGTTATTTCTGCTTTTACGGTTTATTCTTTTGTTATTTCTGCTTTTTCATCTTAGTCTTCTGTTTATTCTTGTGTTTTTCTGGTTCTTCTTGTTCTTGGAGTTCTACACCTCCTTCTTCTTTTTCTTCATCGTCCTCTGTTTCTTCTGCATATTTTGCTTTTTCAATAGTTCTTCTGCTTCTTCTGCTTTTTCCTCTGCTTAATCTACTGTTATTTCTTGTTTTTCAGCTTATTCTTCTATTAATTCGCTTTTTCGGCTTATTCTTCTGTTCTTTCTGATTTTTCGGCTTATTCTTGAGTGATTTCTGCTATTTCCTATTATTCTTCTGTTTCCTCTTCTTGTTCTTGTTGTTTATAGTTCCTCATTTTCTTGTAGTTCCACATCTCCTTCTTCTTCTTCATCTTCTGTTTCTTCTGCATTTTCTGCTTTTTCAATTACCTCTTCTGCTACTTCTCCATCTTCTTCAGCTTATTCTTCCCTTTTTTCTGCTTTTTCGTCTTATTCTTCTGTTTCTTCTTCTTGTTCTTCCTTTTTTCTAGTTCTTTCTCTTCTTGTAGTTCTACATGTCCTTCTTCTTCAGCCTCATCTGTATATTCTGATATTTTTGCTTTTTCAATTACATCTTCTTCTGATTCTTCAGCTTCTTCTTCTTCAGGTTATTCTTCTGTTATTTCTGCTTTTTCGGCTTATTCTTCTGTTATGTACTTTTTCCTCTTGTTCTTATGTTTCTTCTTCTTGTTCTTCTAGTTGCTTGTTCTTGTTGTAGTTTACATCTCCTTCATTTTCTTCATCCTTTTCTGTTTCTTCTGCATATTTTCCTTTTTTAATTATTTCTTCTGCTTCTTCTCCTTCTTCCTCAGCTTAATCTACTTTTATTTCTGGGTTTTCGGCTTAACTTCTACTATTTCGCTTTTTCGGCTTATTCTTCTGTTATTTCAGCTTATACGGCTTATTCTTTGGTTCTTTCTGTTTTTCCTCTTATTCGTCTGTTTCCTCTTCTTGTTCTTGGTGTTCTTCTAGTTCCTCTTGTAGTTCTACATCTCCTTCTTCTTTTTCTTCATCTTCTTCTCTTTCTTCTGCAATTTTAGCTCTTTCAATTACATCTTCTTCTTCTGGTTCTTCTGCTCCTTCTTCAGCTTCTTCTTCTGTTATTTCTGCTTTTGCTGCTTATTGCTCTGTTATTTCTTCTTTTTCGGCTTATTCTTCTCTTATTTATGGTTTTTCAGCTTATTTTTCCGTTATTTCTGCTTTTACGGCTTATTCTTTTGTTATTTCTGCTTTTTCATCTTAGTCTTCTGTTTATTCTTGTGTTTTTCTGGTTCTTCTTGTTCTTGGAGTTCTACACCTCCTTCTTCTTTTTCTTCATCGTCCTCTGTTTCTTCTGCATATTTTGCTTTTTCAATTGCTTCTTCTGCTTCTTCTGCTTTTTCCTCTGCTTAATCTACTGTTATTTCTTGTTTTTCGGCTTATTCTTCTATTAATTCGCTTTTTCGGCTTATTCTTCTGTTCTTTCTGATTTTTCGGCTTATTCTTTAGTGATTTCTGCTATTTCCTATTATTCTTCTGTTTCCTCTTCTTGTTCTTGTTGTTTATAGTTCCTCATATTCTTGTAGTTCCACATCTCCTTCTTCTTCTTCATCTTCTGTTTCTTCTGCATTTTCTGCTTTTTCAATTACCTCTTCTTCTGCATCTTCTCCATCTTCTTCAGCTTATTCTTCTGTTTCTTCTTCTTGTACTTCCTTTTTTCTAGTTCTTTCTCTTCTTGTAGTTCTACATGTCCTTCTTCTTCTGCCTCTTCTGTATATTCTTCTTTTTTTGCTTTTTCAATTACATCTTCTTCTGATTCTTCTGCTTCTTCTTCTTCAGGTTATTCTTCTGTTATTTCTGCTTTTTCGGCTTATTCTTCTGTTATGTACTTTTCCCTCTTATTCTTATGTTTCTTCTTCTTGTTCTTCTTGTTCTTCTAGTGCTTGTTCTTGTTGTAGTTCTACATCTCCTTCATTTTCTTCATCTTCTTTCTGTTTCTTCTGCATATTTTGCTTTTTTAATTACTTCTTCTTCTGCTTCTTCTCCTTCTTCCTCAGCTTAATCTACTTTTATTTCTGGGTTTTCGGCTTAACTTATACTATTTCGCTTTTTCGGCTTATTCTTCTGTTATTTCAGCTTATACGGCTTATTCTTTTGTTATTTCTGCTTTTTCATCTTAGTCTTCTGTTTATTCTTGTGTTTTTCTGGTTCTTCTTGTTCTTGGAGTTCTACACCTCCTTCTTCTTTTTCGTCATCGTCCTCTGTTTCTTCTGCATATTTTGCTTTTTCAATTGCTTCTTCTGCTTCTTCTGCTTTTTCCTCTGCTTAATCTACTGTTATTTCTTGTTTTTCAGCTTATTCTTCCATTAATTCGCTTTTTCGGCTTATTCTTCTGTTCTTTCTGATTTTTCGGCTTATTCTTTAGTGATTTCTGCTATTTCCTATTATTCTTCTGTTTCCTCTTCTTGTTCTTGTTGTTTATAGTTCCTCATTTTCTTGTAGTTCCACATCTCCTTCTTCTTCTTCATCTTCTGTTTCTTCTGCGTTTTCTGCTTTTTCAATTACCTCTTCTGCTACTTCTCCATCTTCTTCAGCTTATTCTTCCCTTTATTCTGCTTTTTCGTCTTATTCTTCTGTTTCTTCTTCTTGTTCTTCCTTTTTTCTAGTTCTTTCTCTTCTTGTAGTTCTACATGTCCTTCTTCTTCAGCCTCATCTGTATATTCTGATATTTTTGCTTTTTCAATTACATCTTCTTCTGATTCTTCAGCTTCTTCTTCTTCAGGTTATTCTTCTGTTATTTCTGATTTTTCGGCTTATTCTTCTGTTATGTACTTTTTCCTCTTGTTCTTATGTTTCTTCTTGTTCTTCTAGTTGCTTGTTCTTGTTGTAGTTTACATCTCCTTCATTTTCTTCATCCTTTTCTGTTTCTTCTGCATATTTTGCTTTTTTAATTACTTCTTCTTCTGCTTCTTCTCCTTCTTCCTCAGCTTAATCTACTTTTATTTCTGGGTTTTCGGCTTAACTTCTACTATTTCGCTTTTTCGGCTTATTCTTCTGTTATTTCAGCTTATACGGCTTATTCTTTGGTTATTTCTGTTTTTCCTCTTATTCTTCTGTTTCCTCTTCTTGTTCTTGTTGTTCTTCTAGTTCCTCTTGTAGTTCTACATCTCCTTCTTCTTTTTCTTCATCTTCTTCTCTTTCTTCTGCAATTTTTGCTCTTTCAATTACATCTTCTTCTTCTGGTTCTTCTGCTCCTTCTTCAGCTTCTTCTTCTGTTATTTCTGCTTTTGCTGCTTATTGCTCTGTTATTTCTTCTTTTTCGGCTTATTCTTCTCTTATTTATGGTTTTTCAGCTTATTTTTCCGTTATTTCTGCTGTTACGGCTTATTCTTTTGTTATTTCTGCTTTTTCATCTTAGTCTTCTGTTTATTCTTGTGTTTTTCTGGTTCTTCTTGTTCTTGGAGTTCTACACCTCCTTCTTCTTTTTCTTCATCGTCCTCTGTTTCTTCTGCATATTTTGCTTTTTCAATTGCTTCTTCTGCTTCTTCTGCTTTTTCCTCTGCTTAATCTACTGTTATTTCTTGTTTTTCGGCTTATTCTTCTATTAATTCGCTTTTTCGGCTTATTCTTCTGTTCTTTCTGATTTTTCGGCTTATTCTTTAGTGATTTCTGCTATTTCCTATTATTCTTCTGTTTCCTCTTCTTGTTCTTGTTGTTTATAGTTCCTCATTTTCTTGTAGTTCCACATCTCCTTCTTCTTCTTCATCTTCTGTTTCTTCTGCATTTTCCGCTTTTTCAATTACCTCTTCAGCTACTTCTCCATCTTCTTCAGCTTATTCTTCCCTTTTTTCTGCTTTTTCGTCTTATTCTTCTGTTTCTTCTTCTTGTTCTTCCTTTTTTCTAGTTCTTTCTCTTCTTGTAGTTCTACATGTCCTTCTTCTTCAGCCTCATCTGTATATTCTGATATTTTTGCTTTTTTCAATTACATCTTCTTCTGATTCTTCAGCTTCTTCTTCTTCAGGTTATTCTTCTGTTATTTCTGCTTTTTCGGCTTATTCTTCTGTTATGTACTTTTTCCTCTTGTTCTTATGTTTCTTCTTCTTGTTCTTCTAGTTGCTTGTTCTTGTTGTAGTTTACATCTCCTTCATTTTCTTCATCCTTTTCTGTTTCTTCTGCATATTTTCCTTTTTTAATTACTTCTTCTTCTGCTTCTTCTCCTTCTTCCTCAGCTTAATCTACTTTTATTTCTGGGTTTTCGGCTTAACTTCTACTATTTCGCTTTTTCGGCTTATTCTTCTGTTATTTCAGCTTATACGGCTTATTCTTTGGTTATTTCTGGTTTTCCTCTTATTCGTCTGTTTCCTCTTCTTGATCTTGTTGTTCTTCTAGTTCCTCTTGTAGTTCTACATCTCCTTCTTCTTTTTCTTCATCTTCTTCTGTGTCTTCTGCATTTTTTGCTCTTTCAATTACATCTTCTTCTTCTGGTTTTTCTGCTTCTTCTTCAGCTTCTTCTTCTGTTATTTCTGCTTTTGCTGCTTATTCCTCTGTTATTTCTGCTTTTTCGGCTTATTGTTCTGTTATTTATGGTTTTTCAGCTTATTTTCCCGTTATTTCTGCTTTTACGGCTTATTCTTTTGTTATTTCTGCTTTTTCATCTTAGTCTTCTGTTTATTCTTGTGTTTTTCTGGTTCTTCTTGTTCTTGGAGTTCTACACCTCCTTCTTCTTTTTCTTCATCGTCCTCTGTTTCTTCTGCATATTTTGCTTTTTCAATTGCTTCTTCTGCTTCTTCTGCTTTTTCCTCTGCTTAATCTACTGTTATTTCTTGTTTTTAGGCTTATTCTTCTATTAATTCGCTTTTTCGGCTTATTCTTCTGTTCTTTCTGATTTTTCGGCTTATTCTTGAGTGATTTCTGCTATTTCCTATTATTCTTCTGTTTCCTCTTCTTGTTCTTGTTGTTTATAGTTCCTCATTTTCTTGTAGTTCCACATCTCCTTCTTCTTCTTCATCTTCTGTTTCTTCTGCATTTTCTGCTTTTTCAATTACCTCTTCTTCTGCATCTTCTCCATCTTCTTCAGCTTATTCTTCTGTTTCTTCTTCTTGTTCTTCCTTTTTTCTAGTTCTTTCTCTTCTTGTAGTTCTACATGTCCTTCTTCTTCTGCCTCTTCTGTATATTCTTCTTTTTTTGCTTTTTCAATTACATCTTCTTCTGATTCTTCTGCTTCTTCTTCTTCAGGTTATTCTTCTGTTATTTCTGCTTTTTCGGCTTATTCTTCTGTTATGTACTTTTCCCTCTTATTCTTATGTTTCTTCTTCTTGTTCTTCTTGTTCTTCTAGTGCTTGTTCTTGTTGTAGTTCTACATCTCCTTCATTTTCTTCATCTTCTTTCTGTTTCTTCTGCATATTTTGCTTTTTTAATTACTTCTTCTTCTGCTTCTTCTCCTTCCTCAGTTTAATCTACTTTTATTTCTGGGTTTTCGGCTTAACTTCTACTATTTCGATTTTTCGGCTTATTCTTCTGTTATTTCAGCTTATACGGCTTATTCTTTGGTTATTTCTGTTTTTCCTCTTATTCGTCTGTTTTCTCTTCTTGTTCTTGTTGTTCTTATAGTTCCTCTTGTAGTTCTACATCTCCTTCTTCTTTTTCTTCATCTTCTTCTCTTTCCTGGGCAATTTTTGCTCTTTCAATTACATCTTCTTCTTCTGGTTCTTCTGCTCCTTCTTCAGCTTCTTCTTCTGTTATTTCTGCTTTTGGTGCTTATTGCTCTGTTATTTCTGCTTTTTCGGCTTATTCTCTTATTTATGGTTTTTCAGCTTATTTTTCCGTTATTTCTGCTTTTACGGTTTATTCTTTTGTTATTTCTGCTTTTTCATCTTAGTCTTCTGTTTATTCTTGTGTTTTTCTGGTTCTTCTTGTTCTTGGAGTTCTACACCTCCTTCTTCTTTTTCTTCATCGTCCTCTGTTTCTTCTGCATATTTTGCTTTTTCAATTGCTTCTTCTGCTTCTTCTGCTTTTTCCTCTTCTTAATCTACTGTTATTTCTTGTTTTTCGGCTTATTCTTCTATTAATTCGCTTTTTCGGCTTATTCTTCTGTTCTTTCTGATTTTTCGGCTTATTCTTTAGTGATTTCTGCTATTTCCTATTATTCTTCTGTTTCCTCTTCTTGTTCTTGTTGTTTATAGTTCCTCATTTTCTTGTAGTTCCACATCTCCTTCTTCTTCTTCATCTTCTGTTTCTTCTGCATTTTCTGCTTTTCCAATTACCTCTTCTGCTACTTCTCCATCTTCTTCAGCTTATTCTTCCCTTTTTTCTGCTTTTTCGTCTTATTCTTCTGTTTCTTCTTCTTGTTCTTCCTTTTTTCTAGTTCTTTCTCTTCTTGTAGTTCTACATCTTCTTCTTCTTCAGCCTCTTCTGTATATTCTGATATTTTTGCTTTTTCAATTACATCTTCTTCTGATTCTTCCTCTTCTTCTTCTTCAGGTTATTCTTCTGTTATTACTGCTTTTTCGGCTTATTCTTCTGTTATGTACATTTTCCTCTTGTTCTTATGTTTCTTCTTCTTGTTCTTCTAGTTGCTTGTTCTTGTTGTAGTTTACATCTCCTTCATTTTCTTCATCGTGTTCTGTTTCTTCTGCATATTTTCCTTTTTTAATTACTTCTTCTTCTGCTTCTTCTCCTTCTTCCTCAGCTTAATCTACTTTTATTTCTGGGTTTTCGGCTTAACTTCTACTATTTCGCTTTTTCGGCTTATTCTTCTGTTATTTCAGCTTATACGGCTTATTCTTTGGTTATTTCTGGTTTTCCTCTTATTCGTCTGTTTCCTCTTCTTGATCTTGTTGTTCTTCTAGTTCCTCTTGTAGTTCTACATCTCCTTCTTCTTTTTCTTCATCTTCTTCTGTGTCTTCTGCATTTTTTGCTCTTTCAATTACATCTTCTTCTTCTGGTTTTTCTGCTTCTTCTTCAGCTTCTTCTTCTGTTATTTCTGCTTTTGCTGCTTATTCCTCTGTTATTTCTGCTTTTTCGGCTTATTGTTCTGTTATTTATGGTTTTTCAGCTTATTTTCCCGTTATTTCTGCTTTTACGGCTTATTCTTTTGTTATTTCTGCTTTTTCATCTTAGTCTTCTGTTTATTCTTGTGTTTTTCTGGTTCTTCTTGTTATTGGAGTTCTACACCTCCTTCTTCTTTTTCTTCATCGTCCTCTGTTTCTTCTGCATATTTTGCTTTTTCAATTGCTTCTTCTGCTTCTTCTGCTTTTTCCTCTGCTTAATCTACTGTTATTTCTTGTTTTTAGGCTTATTCTTCTATTAATTCGCTTTTTCGGCTTATTCTTCTGTTCTTTCTGATTTTTCGGCTTATTCTTGAGTGATTTCTGCTATTTCCTATTATTCTTCTGTTTCCTCTTCTTGTTCTTGTTGTTTATAGTTCCTCATATTCTTGTAGTTCCACATCTCCTTCTTCTTCTTCATCTTCTGTTTCTTCTGCATTTTCTGCTTTTTCAATTACCTCTTCTTCTGCATCTTCTCCATCTTCTTCAGCTTATTCTTCTGTTTCTTCTTCTTGTACTTCCTTTTTTCTAGTTCTTTCTCTTCTTGTAGTTCTACATGTCCTTCTTCTTCTGCCTCTTCTGTATATTCTTCTTTTTTTGCTTTTTCAATTACATCTTCTTCTGATTCTTCTGCTTCTTCTTCTTCAGGTTATTCTTCTGTTATTTCTGCTTTTTCGGCTTATTCTTCTGTTATGTACTTTTCCCTCTTATTCTTATGTTTCTTCTTCTTGTTCTTCTTGTTCTTCTAGTGCTTGTTCTTGTTGTAGTTCTACATCTCCTTCATTTTCTTCATCTTCTTTCTTTTTCTTCTGCATATTTTGCTTTTTTAATTACTTCTTCTTCTGCTTCTTCTCCTTCTTCCTCAGCTTAATCTACTTTTATTTCTGGTTTTCGGCTTAACTTATACTATTTCGCTTTTTCGGCTTATTCTTCTGTTATTTCAGCTTATACGGCTTATTCATTGGTTATTTCTGTTTTTCCTCTTATTCGTCTGTTTCCTCTTCTTGTTCTTGTTGTTGTTCTAGTTCCTCTTGTAGTTCTACATCTCCTTCTTCTTTTTCTTCATCTTCTTCTCTTTCTTCTGCAATTTTTGCTCTTTCAATTACATCTTCTTCTTCTGGTTCTTCTGCTCCTTCTTCAGCTTCTTCTTCTGTTATTTCTGCTTTTGCTGCTTATTGCTCTGTTATTTCTTCTTTTTCGGCTTATTCTTCTCTTATTTATGGTTTTTCAGCTTATTTTTCCGTTATTTCTGCTTTTACGGCTTATTCTTTAGTTATTTCTGCTTTTTCATCTTAGTCTTCTCTTTATTCTTGTGTTTTTCTGGTTCTTCTTGTTCTTGGAGTTCTACACCTCCTTCTTCTTTTTCGTCATCGTCCTCTGTTTCTTCTGCATATTTTGCTTTTTCAATTGCTTCTTCTGCTTCTTCTGCTTTTTCCTCTGCTTAATCTACTGTTATTTCTTGTTTTTCAGCTTATTCTTCCATTAATTCGCTTTTTCGGCTTATTCTTCTGTTCTTTCTGATTTTTCGGCTTATTCTTTAGTGATTTCTGCTATTTCCTATTATTCTTCTGTTTCCTCTTCTTGTTCTTGTTGTTTATAGTTCCTCATTTTCTTGTAGTTCCACATCTCCTTCTTCTTCTTCATCTTCTGTTTCTTCTGCATTTTCTGCTTTTTCAATTACCTCTTCTGCTACTTCTCCATCTTCTTCAGCTTATTCTTCCCTTTATTCTGCTTTTTCGTCTTATTCTTCTGTTTCTTCTTCTTGTTCTTCCTTTTTTCTAGTTCTTTCTCTTCTTGTAGTTCTACATGTCCTTCTTCTTCAGCCTCATCTGTATATTCTGATATTTTTGCTTTTTCAATTACATCTTCTTCTGATTCTTCAGCTTCTTCTTCTTCAGGTTATTCTTCTGTTATTTCTGCTTTTTCGGCTTATTCTTCTGTTATGTACTTTTTCCTCTTGTTCTTATGTTTCTTCTTGTTCTTCTAGTTGCTTGTTCTTGTTGTAGTTTACATCTCCTTCATTTTCTTCATCCTTTTCTGTTTCTTCTGCATATTTTGCTTTTTTAATTACTTCTTCTTCTGCTTCTTCTCCTTCTTCCTCAGCTTAATCTACTTTTATTTCTGGGTTTTCGGCTTAACTTCTACTATTTCGCTTTTTCGGCTTATTCTTCTGTTATTTCAGCTTATACGGCTTATTCTTTGGTTATTTCTGTTTTTCCTCTTATTCTTCTGTTTCCTCTTCTTGTTCTTGTTGTTCTTCTAGTTCCTCTTGTAGTTCTACATCTCCTTCTTCTTTTTCTTCATCTTCTTCTCTTTCTTCTGCAATTTTTGCTCTTTCAATTACATCTTCTTCTTCTGGTTCTTCTGCTCCTTCTTCAGCTTCTTCTTCTGTTATTTCTGCTTTTGCTGCTTATTGCTCTGTTATTTCTTCTTTTTCGGCTTATTCTTCTCTTATTTATGGTTTTTCAGCTTATTTTTCCGTTATTTCTGCTTTTACGGCTTATTCTTTTGTTATTTCTGCTTTTTCATCTTAGTCTTCTCTTTATTCTTGTGTTTTTCTGGTTCTTCTTGTTCTTGGAGTTCTACACCTCCTTCTTCTTTTTCTTCATCGTCCTCTGTTTCTTCTGCATATTTTGCTTTTTCAATTGCTTCTTCTGCTTCTTCTGCTTTTTCCTCTGCTTAATCTACTGTTATTTCTTGTTTTTCGGCTTATTCTTCTATTAATTCGCTTTTTCGGCTTATTCTTCTGTTCTTTCTGATTTTTCGGCTTATTCTTTAGTGATTTCTGCTATTTCCTATTATTCTTCTGTTTCCTCTTCTTGTTCTTGTTGTTTATAGTTCCTCATATTCTTGTAGTTCCACATCTCCTTCTTCTTCTTCATCTTCTGTTTCTTCTGCATTTTCTGCTTTTTAAATACCTCTTCTGCTACTTCTCCATCTTCTTCAGCTTATTCTTCACTTTTTTCTGCTTTTTCGTCTTATTCTTCTGTTTCTTCTTCTTGTTCTTCCTTTTTTCTAGTTCTTTCTCTTCTTGTAGTTCTACATCTCCTTCTTCTTCAGCCTCTTCTGTATATTCTGATATTTTTGCTTTTTCAATTACATCTTCTTCTGATTCTTCTGCTTCTTCTTCTTCAGGTTATTCTTCTGTTATTACTGCTTTTTCGGCTTATTCTTCTGTTATGTACATTTTCCTCTTGTTCTTATGTTTCTTCTTCTTTTTCTTCTAGTTGCTTGTTCTTGTTGTAGTTTACATCTCCTTCATTTTCTTCATCGTGTTCTGTTTCTTCTGCATATTTTGCTTTTTTAATTACTTCTTCTTCTGCTTCTTCTCCTTCTTCCTCAGCTTAATCTACTTTTATTTCTGGGTTTTCGGCTTAAATTCTACTATTTCGCTTTTTCGGCTTATTCTTCTGTTTTTTCAGCTTATACGGCTTATTCTTTGGTTATTTCTGGTTTTCCTCTTATTCGTCTGTTTCCTCTTCCTGTTCTTGTTGTTCTTCTAGTTCCTCTTGTAGTTCTACATCTCCTTCTTCTTTTTCTTCATCTTCTTCTCTTTCTTCTGCAATTTTTGCTCTTTCAATTACATCTTCTTCTTCTGGTTCTTCTGCTCCTTCTTCAGCTTCTTCTTCTGTTATTTCTGCTTTTGCTGCTTATTGCTCTGTTATTTCTTCTTTTTCGTCTTATTCTTCCCTTATTTATGGTTTTTCAGCTTATTTTTCCGTTATTTCTGCTTTTACGGCTTATTCTTTTGTTATTTCTGCTTTTTCATCTTAGTCTTCTCTTTATTCTTGTGTTTTTCTGGTTCTTCTTGTTCTTGGAGTTCTACACCTCCTTCTTCTTTTTCTTCATCGTCCTCTGTTTCTTCTGCATATTTTGCTTTTTCAATTGCTTCTTCTGCTTCTTATGCTTTTTCCTCTGCTTAATCTACTGTTATTTCTTGTTTTTCGGCTTATTCTTCCATTAATTCGCTTTTTCGGCTTATTCTTCTGTTCTTTCTGATTTTTCGGCTTATTCTTTAGTGATTTCTGCTATTTCCTATTATTCTTCTGTTTCCTCTTCTTGTTCTTGTTGTTTATAGTTCCTCATATTCTTGTAGTTCCACATCTCCTTCTTCTTCTTCATCTTCTGTTTCTTCTGCATTTTCTGCTTTTTCAATTACCTCTTCTGCTACTTCTCCATCTTCTTCAGCTTATTCTTCACTTTTTTCTGCTTTTTCGTCTTATTCTTCTGTTTCTTCTTCTTGTTCTTCCTTTTTTCTAGTTCTTTCTCTTCTTGTAGTTCTACATCTCCTTCTTCTTCAGCCTCTTCTGTATATTCTGATATTTTTGCTTTTTCAATTACATCTTCTTCTGATTCTTCTGCTGCTTCTTCTTCAGGTTATTCTTCTGTTATTACTGCTTTTTCGGCTTATTCTTCTGTTATGTACATTTTCCTCTTGTTCTTATGTTTCTTCTTCTTGTTCTTCTAGTTGCTTGTTCTTGTTGTAGTTTACATCTCCTTCATTTTCTTCATCGTGTTCTGTTTCTTCTGCATATTTTGCTTTTTTAATTACTTCTTCTTCTGCTTCTTCTCCTTCTTCCTCAGCTTAATTTACTTTTATTTCTGGGTTTTGGCTTAACTTCTACTATTTCGCTTTTTCCGCTTCTTCTTCTGTTATTTCAGCTTATACGGCTTATTCTTTGGTTATTTCTGGTTTTCCTCTTATTCGTCTGTTTCCTCTTCTTGATCTTGTTGTTCTTCTAGTTCCTCTTGTAGTTCTACATCTCCTTCTTCTTTTTCTTCATCTTCTTCTGTGTCTTCTGCATTTTTTGCTCTTTCAATTACATCTTCTTCTGGTTTTTCTGCTTCTTCTTCAGCTTATTCTTCTGTTATTTCTGCTTTTGCTGCTTATTCCTCTGTTATTTATGCTTTTTCGGCTTATTGTTCTGTTATTTATGGTTTTTCAGCTTATTTTCCCGTTATTTCTGCTTTTACGGTTTATTCTTTTGTTATTTCTGCTTTTTCATCTTAGTCTCTGTTTATTCTTGTGTTTTTCTGGTTCTTCTTGTTCTTGGAGTTCTACACTTCCTTCTTCTTTTTCTTCATCGTCCTCTGTTTCTTCTGCATATTTTGCTTTTTCAATTGCTTCTTCTGCTTCTTCTGCTTTTTCCTCTGCTTAATCTACTGTTATTTCTTGTTTTTCAGCTTATTCCTCCATTAATTCGCTTTTTCGGCTTATTCTTCTGTTCTTTCTGATTTTTCGGCTTATTCTTTAGTGATTTCTGCTATTTCCTATTATTCTTCTGTTTCCTCTTCTTGTTCTTGTGGTTTATAGTTCCTCATTTTCTTGTAGTTCCACATCTCCTTCTTCTTCTTCATCTTCTGTTTCTTCTGCATTTTCTGCTTTTTCAATTACCTCTTCTGCTACTTCTCCATCTTCTTCAGCTTATTCTTCCCTTTTTTCTGCTTTTTCGTCTTATTCTTCTGTTTCTTCTTCTTGTTCTTCCTTTTTTCTAGTTCTTTCTCTTCTTGTAGTTCTACATGTCCTTCTTCTTCAGCCTCATCTGTATATTCTGATATTTTTGCTTTTTCAATTACATCTTCTTCTGATTCTTCAGCTTCTTCTTCTTCAGGTTATTCTTCTGTTATTTCTGCTTTTTCGGCTTATTCTTCTGTTATGTACTTTTTCCTCTTGTTCTTATGTTTCTTCTTCTTGTTCTTCTAGTTGCTTGTTCTTGTTGTAGTTTACATCTCCTTCATTTTCTTCATCCTTTTCTGTTTCTTCTGCATATTTTCCTTTTTTAATTACTTCTTCTTCTGCTTCTTCTCCTTCTTCCTCAGCTTAATCTACTTTTATTTCTGGGTTTTCGGCTTAACTTCTACTATTTCGCTTTTTCGGCTTATTCTTCTGTTATTTCAGCTTATACGGCTTATTCTTTGGTTATTTCTGTTTTTCCTCTTATTTGTCTGTTTCCTCTTCTTGTTCTTGTTGTTCTTCTAGTTCCTCTTGTAGTTCTACATCTCCTTTTTCTTTTTCTTCATCTTCTTCTCTTTCTTCTGCAATTTTTGCTCTTTCAATTACATCTTCTTCTTCTGGTACTTCTGCTCCTTCTTCAGCTTCTTCTTCTGTTTTTTCTGCTTTTGCTGCTTATTGCTCTGTTATTTCTGCTTTTTCGGCTTATTCTACTCTTATTTATGGTTTTTCAGCTTATTTTTCCGTTATTTCTGCTTTTACGGCTTATTCTTTTGTTATTTCTGCTTTTTCATCTTATTCTTCTGTTTATTCTTGTGTTTTTCTGGTTCTTCTTGTTCTTGGAGTTCTACACCTCCTTCTTCTTTTTCTTCATCGTCCTCTGTTTCTTCTGCATATTTTGCTTTTTCAATTGCTTCTTCTGCTTCTTCTGCTTTTTCCTCTTCTTAATCTACTGTTATTTCTTGTTTTTCAGCTTATTCTTCTATTAATTCACTTTTTCGACTTATTCTTCTGTTCTTTCTGATTTTTCGGCTTATTCTTTAGTGATTTCTGCTATTTCCTATTATTCTTCTGTTTCCTCTTCTTGTTCTTGTTGTTTATATTTCCTCATTTTCTTGTAGTTCCACATCTCCTTCTTCTTCTTCATCTTCTGTTTCTTCTGCATTTTCTGCTTTTTCAATTACCTCTTCTGCTACTTCTCCATCTTCTTCAGCTTATTCTTCACTTTTTTCTGCTTTTTCCTCTTATTCTTCTGTTTCTTCTTCTTGTTCTTCCTTTTTTCTTGTTCTTTCTCTTGTAGTTCTACAGGTCCATCTTCTTCAGCCTCTTCTGTATATTCTGATATTTTTGCTTTTTCAATTACATCTTCTTCTGATTCTTCTGCTTCTTCTTCTTCAGGTTATTCTTCTGTTATTTCTGCTTTTTCGGCTTATTCTTCTGTTATGTACTTTTTCCTCTTGTTCTTATGTTTCTTCTTCTTGTACTTCTAGTTGCTTGTTCTTGTTGTAGTTTACATCTCCTTCATTTTCTTCATCCTGTTCTGTTTTTTCTGCATATTTTGCTTTTTTAATTACTTCTTCTTCTGCTTCTTCTCCTTGTTCCTCTGCTTAATCTACTTTTATTTCTGGGTTTTCGGCTTAACTTCTACTATTTCGCTTTTTCGGCTTATTCTTCTGTTATTTCAGCTTAAACGGCTTATTCTTTGGTTATTTCTGTTTTTCCTCTTATTCGTCTGTTTCCTCTTCTTGTTCTTGTTGTTCTTCTAGTTCCTCTTGTAGTTCTACATCTCCTTCTTCTTTTTCTTCATCTTCTTCTGTTTCTTCTGCAATTTTTGCTCTTTCAATTACATCTTCTTCTTCTGGTTCTTCTGCTTCTTCCTCAGCTTCTTCTTCTGTTATTTCTGCTTTTGCTGCTTATTGCTCTGTTATTTCTGCTTTTTGGGCTTATTCTTCTCTTATTTATGGTTTTTCAGCTTATTTTTCCGTTATTTCAGCTTTTACGGCTTATTCTTTTGTTATTTCTGCTTTTTCATCTTAGTCTTCTGTTTATTCTTGTGTTTTTCTGGTTCTTCTTGTTCTTGGAGTTCTACACCTCCTTCTTCTTTTTCTTCATCGTCCTCTGTTTCTTTTGCATATTTTGCTTTTTCAATTGCTTCTTCTGCTTCTTCTGCTTTTTCCTCTGCTTAATCTACTGTTATTTCTTGTTTTTCGGCTTATTCTTCTATTAATTCGCTTTTTCGGCTTATTCTTCTGTTCTTTCTGATTTTTCGGCTTATTCTTTAGTTATTTCTGCTATTTCCTATTATTCTTCTGTTTCCTCTTCTTGTTCTTGTTGTTTATAGTTCCTCATATTCTTCTAGTTCCACATCTCCTTCTTCTTCATCTTCTGTTTCTTCTGCATTTTCTGCTTTTTCAATTACCTCTTCTTCTGCATCTTCTCCATCTTCTTCAGCTTATTCTTCTGTTTCTTCTTCTTGTTCTTCCTTTTATTTAGTTCTTTCTCTTCTTGTAGTTCTACATGTCCTTCTTCTTCTGCCTCTTCTGTATATTCTTCTTTTTTTGCTTTTTCAATTACATCTTCTTCTAATTCTTCTGCTTCTTCTTCTTCAGGTTATTCTTCTGTTATTTCTGCTTTTTCGGCTTATTCTTCTGTTATGTACTTTTCCCTCTTATTCTTATGTTTCTTCTTCTTGTTCTTCTCGTTCGTCTAGTGCTTGTTCTTGTTGTAGTTCTACATCTCCTTCATTTTCTTCATCTTCTTTCTGTTTCTTCTGCATATTTTGCTTTTTTAATTACTGCTTCTTCTCCTTCTTCCTCAGCTTAATCTACTTTTATTTCTGGCTTTTCGGCTTAACTTCTACTATTTCGCTTTTTCGGCTTATTCTTCTGTTATTTCAGCTTATACGGCTTATTCTTTGGTTATTTCTGTTTTTCCTCTTATTCGTCTGTTTCCTCTTCTTGCTCTTGTTGTTCTTCTAGTTCCTCTTGTAGTTCTACATCTCCTTCTTCTTTTTCTTCATCTTCTTCTCTTTCTTCTGCAATTTTTGCTCTTTCAATTACATCTTCTTCTTCTGGTTCTTCTGCTTCTTCTTCAGCTTCTTCTTCTGTTATTTCTGCTTTTGCTGCTTATTGCTCTGTTATTTCTGCTTTTTCGGCTTATTCTTCTCTTATTTATGGTTTTTCAGCTTATTTTTCCGTTATTTCTGCTTTTACGGCTTATTCTTTTGTTATTTCTGCTTTTTCATCTTAGTCTTCTCTTTATTCTTGTGTTTTTCTGGTTCTTCTTGTTCTTGGAGTTCTACACCTCCTTCTTCTTTTTCTTCATCGTCCTCTGTTTCTTCTGCATATTTTGCTTTTTCAATTGCTTCTTCTGCTTCTTATGCTTTTTCCTCTGCTTAATCTACTGTTATTTCTTGTTTTTCGGCTTATTCTTCTATTAATTCGCTTTTTCGGCTTATTCTTCTGTTCTTTCTGATTTTTCGGCTTATTCTTGAGTTATTTCTGCTATTTCCTATTATTCTTCTGTTTCCTCTTCTTGTTCTTGTGGTTTATAGTTCCTCATTTTCTTGTAGTTCCACATCTCCTTCTTCTTCTTCATCTTCTGTTTCTTCTGCATTTTCTGCTTTTTCAATTACCTCTTCTGCTACTTCTCCATCTTCTTCAGCTTATTCTTCCCTTTTTTCTGCTTTTTCGTCTTATTCTTCTGTTTCTTCTTCTTGTTCTTCCTTTTTTCTAGTTCTTTCTCTTCTTGTAGTTCTACATGTCCTTCTTCTTCAGCCTCATCTGTATATTCTGATATTTTTGCTTTTTCAATTACATCTTCTTCTGATTCTTCAGCTTCTTCTTCTTCAGGTTATTCTTCTGTTATTTCTGCTTTTCCGGCTTATTCTTCTGTTATGTACTTTTTCCTCTTGTTCTTATGTTTCTTCTTCTTGTTCTTCTAGTTGCTTGTTCTTGTTGTAGTTTACATCTCCTTCATTTTCTTCATCCTTTTCTGTTTCTTCTGCATATTTTCCTTTTTTAATTACTTCTTCTTCTGCTTCTTCTCCTTCTTCCTCAGCTTAATCTACTTTTATTTCTGGGTTTTCGGCTTAACTTCTACTATTTCGCTTTTTCGGCTTATTCTTCTGTTATTTCAGCTTATACGGCTTATTCTTTGGTTATTTCTGTTTTTCCTCTTATTTGTCTGTTTCCTCTTCTTGTTCTTGTTGTTCTTCTAGTTCCTCTTGTAGTTCTACATCTCCTTTTTCTTTTTCTTCATCTTCTTCTCTTTCTTCTGCAATTTTTGCTCTTTCAATTACATCTTCTTCTTCTGGTACTTCTGCTCCTTCTTCAGCTTCTTCTTCTGTTTTTTCTGCTTTTGCTGCTTATTGCTCTGTTATTTCTGCTTTTTCGGCTTATTCTACTCTTATTTATGGTTTTTCAGCTTATTTTTCCGTTATTTCTGCTTTTACGGCTTATTCTTTTGTTATTTCTGCTTTTTCATCTTAGCCTTCTGTTTATTCTTGTGTTTTTCTGGTTCTTCTTGTTCTTGGAGTTCTACACCTCCTTCTTCTTTTTCTTCATCGTCCTCTGTTTCTTCTGCATATTTTGCTTTTTCAATTGCTTCTTCTGCTTCTTCTGCTTTTTCCTCTTCTTAATCTACTGTTATTTCTTGTTTTTCGGCTTATTCTTCTATTAATTCACTTTTTCGACTTATTCTTCTGTTCTTTCTGATTTTTCGGCTTATTCTTTAGTGATTTCTGCTATTTCCTATTATTCTTCTCTTTCCTCTTCTTGTTCTTGTTGTTTATATTTCCTCATTTTCTTGTAGTTCCACATCTCCTTCTTCTTCTTCATCTTCTGTTTCTTCTGCATTTTCTACTTTTTCAATTACCTCTTCTGCTACTTCTCCATCTTCTTCAGCTTATTCTTCACTTTTTTCTGCTTTTTCCTCTTATTCTTCTGTTTCTTCTTCTTGTTCTTCCTTTTTTCTTGTTCTTTCTCTTCTTGTAGTTCTACAGGTCCATCTTCTTCAGCCTCTTCTGTATATTCTGATATTTTTGCTTTTTCAATTACATCTTCTTCTGATTCTTCTGCTTCTTCTTCTTCAGGTTATTCTTCTGTTATTTCTGCTTTTTCGGCTTATTCTTCTGTTATGTACTTTTTCCTCTTGTTCTTATGTTTCTTCTTCTTGTACTTCTAGTTGCTTGTTCTTGTTGTAGTTTACATCTCCTTCATTTTCTTCATCCTGTTCTGTTTTTTCTGCATATTTTGCTTTTTTAATTACTTCTTCTTCTGCTTCTTCTCCTTGTTCCTCTGCTTAATCTACTTTTATTTCTGGGTTTTCGGCTTAACTTCTACTATTTCGCTTTTTCGGCTTATTCTTCTGTTATTTCAGCTTAAACGGCTTATTCTTTGGTTATTTCTGTTTTTCCTCTTATTCGTCTGTTTCCTCTTCTTGTTCTTGTTGTTCTTCTAGTTCCTCTTGTAGTTCTACATCTCCTTCTTCTTTTTCTTCATCTTCTTCTGTTTCTTCTGCAATTTTTGCTCTTTCAATTACATCTTCTTCTTCTGGTTCTTCTGCTTCTTCCTCAGCTTCTTCTTCTGTTATTTCTGCTTTTGCTGCTTATTGCTCTGTTATTTCTGCTTTTTGGGCTTATTCTTCTCTTATTTATGGTTTTTCAGCTTATTTTTCCGTTATTTCAGCTTTTACGGCTTATTCTTTTGTTATTTCTGCTTTTTCATCTTAGTCTTCTGTTTATTCTTGTGTTTTTCTGGTTCTTCTTGTTCTTGGAGTTCTACACCTCCTTCTTCTTTTTCTTCATCGTCCTCTGTTTCTTTTGCATATTTTGCTTTTTCAATTGCTTCTTCTGCTTCTGCTTTTTCCTCTGCTTAATCTACTGTTATTTCTTGTTTTTCGGCTTATTCTTCTATTAATTCGCTTTTTCGGCTTATTCTTCTGTTCTTTCTGATTTTTCGGCTTATTCTTTAGTTATTTCTGCTATTTCCTATTATTCTTCTGTTTCCTCTTCTTGTTCTTGTTGTTTATAGTTCCTCATATTCTTCTAGTTCCACATCTCCTTCTTCTTCATCTTCTGTTTCTTCTGCATTTTCTGCTTTTTCAATTACCTCTTCTTCTGCATCTTCTCCATCTTCTTCAGCTTATTCTTCTGTTTCTTCTTCTTGTTCTTCCTTTTATCTAGTTCTTTCTCTTCTTGTAGTTCTACATGTCCTTCTTCTTCTGCCTCTTCTGTATATTCTTCTTTTTTTGCTTTTTCAATTACATCTTCTTCTAATTCTTCTGCTTCTTCTTCTTCAGGTTATTCTTCTGTTATTTCTGCTTTTTCGGCTTATTCTTCTGTTATGTACTTTTCCCTCTTATTCTTATGTTTCTTCTTCTTGTTCTTCTCGTTCGTCTAGTGCTTGTTCTTGTTGTAGTTCTACATCTCCTTCATTTTCTTCATCTTCTTTCTGTTTCTTCTGCATATTTTGCTTTTTTAATTACTGCTTCTTCTCCTTCTTCCTCAGCTTAATCTACTTTTATTTCTGGCTTTTCGGCTTAACTTCTACTATTTCGCTTTTTCGGCTTATTCTTCTGTTATTTCAGCTTATACGGCTTATTCTTTGGTTATTTCTGTTTTTCCTCTTATTCGTCTGTTTCCTCTTCTTGCTCTTGTTGTTCTTCTAGTTCCTCTTGTAGTTCTACATCTCCTTCTTCTTTTTCTTCATCTTCTTCTCTTTCTTCTGCAATTTTTGCTCTTTCAATTACATCTTCTTCTTCTGGTTCTTCTGCTTCTTCTTCAGCTTCTTCTTCTGTTATTTCTGCTTTTGCTGCTTATTGCTCTGTTATTTCTGCTTTTTCGGCTTATTCTTCTCTTATTTATGGTTTTTCAGCTTATTTTTCCGTTATTTCTGCTTTTACGGCTTATTCTTTTGTTATTTCTGCTTTTTCATCTTAGTCTTCTCTTTATTCTTGTGTTTTTCTGGTTCTTCTTGTTCTTGGAGTTCTACACCTCCTTCTTCTTTTTCTTCATCGTCCTCTGTTTCTTCTGCATATTTTGCTTTTTCAATTGCTTCTTCTGCTTCTTATGCTTTTTCCTCTGCTTAATCTACTGTTATTTCTTGTTTTTCGGCTTATTCTTCTATTAATTCGCTTTTTCGGCTTATTCTTCTGTTCTTTCTGATTTTTCGGCTTATTCTTGAGTTATTTCTGCTATTTCCTATTATTCTTCTGTTTCCTCTTCTTGTTCTTGTTGTTTATAGTTCCTCATTTTCTCGTAGTTCCACATCTCCTTCTTCTTCTTCATCTTCTGTTTCTTCTGCATTTTCTGCTTTTTCAATTACCTCTACTGCTACTTCTCCATCTTCTTCAGCTTATTCTTCACTTTTTTCTGCTTTTTCGTCTTATTCTTCTGTTTCTTCTTCTTGTTCTTCCTTTTTTCTAGTTCTTTCTCTTCTTGTAGTTCTACATGTCCTTCTTCTTCTGCCTCTTCTGTATATTCTTCTTTTTTTGCTTTTTCAATTACATCTTCTTCTGATTCTTCTGCTTCTGCATATATTGCTTTTTTAATTACTTCTTCTGCTTCTTCTCCTTCTTCCTCAGCTTAATCTACTTTTATTCTGTGTTTTCGGCTTAACTTCTACTATTTCGCTTTTTCGGCTTCTTCTTCTGTTATTTCAGCTTTTACGGCTTATTCTTTTGTTATTTCTGTTTTTCCTCTTATTCTTCTGTTTCCTCTTCTTGTTCTTGTTGTTCTTCTAGTTCCTCTTGTAGTTCTCCATCTCTTTCTTCTTTTTCTTCATCTTCTTCTGTTTCTTCTGCATTTTTTGCTCTTTCAATTACATCTTCTTCTTCTGGTTCTTCTACTTCTTCTTCAGCTTATTCTTCTGTTATTTGTGCTTTTGCTGCTTATTCCTCTGTTATTTCTGCTTTTTCGGCTTATTCTTCTCTTATTTATGGTTTTTCAGCTTATTTTTCCGTTATTTCTGCTTTTACGGCTTATTCTTTTGTTATTTCTGCTTTTTCATCTTAGCCTTCTGTTTATTCTTGTGTTTTTCTGGTTCTTCTTGTTCTTGGAGTTCTACACCTCCTTCTTCTTTTTCTTCATCGTCCTCTGTTTCTTCTGCATATTTTGCTTTTTCAATTGCTTCTTCTGCTTCTTCTGCTTTTTCCTCTGCTTAATCTACTGTTATTTCTTGTTTTTCGGCTTACTCTTCTATTAATTCGCTTTTTCGGCTTATTCTTCTGTTCTTTCTGATTTTTCGGCTTATTCTTTAGATATTTCTGCTATTTCCTCTTATTCTTCTGTTTCCTCTTCTTGTTCTTGTTGTTTATAGTTCTTCATTTTCTTTTTGTCGTTCTACATCTCCTTCTTCTTCTTCATCTTCTGTTTCTTCTGCATTTTCTGCTTTTTCAATTACCTCTTCTTCTGCTTCTTCTCCATCTTCTTCAGCTTATCCTTCTGTTTTTTCTGCTTTTTCTTCTTATTCTTCTGTTTCTTCTTGTTGTACTTCCTTTTTTCTAGTTCTTTCTCTTCTTGTAGTTCTACATCTCCTTCTTCTTCAGCCTCTTCTGTATATTGTGATATTTTTGCTTTTTTAATTACATCTTCTTCTGATTCTTCTGCTGCTTCTTCTTCAGGTTATTCTTCTGTTATTACTGCTTTTTCGGCTTATTCTTCTGTTATGTACTTTTTCCTCTTGTTCTTATGTTTCTTCTTCTTGTTCTTCTAGTTGCTTGTTCTTGTTGTAGTTTACATCTCCTTCATTTTCTTCATCCTTTTCTGTTTCTTCTGCACATTTTCCTTTTTTAATTACTTCTTCTTCTGCTTCTTCTCCTTCTTCCTCAGCTTAATCTAATTTTATTTCTGGGTTTTCGGCTTAACTTCTACTATTTCGCTTTTTCGGCTTATTCTTCTGTTATATCAGCTTATACGGCTTATTCTTTGGTTATTTCTGTTTTTCCTCTTATTCGTCTGTTTCCTCTTCTTGTTCTTGTTGTTCTTCTAGTTCCTCTTGTAGTTCTACATCTCCTTCTTCTTTTTCTTCATCTTCTTCTCTTTCTTCTGCAATTTTTGCTCTTTCAATTACAACTTCTTCTTCTGGTTCTTCTGCTCCTTCTTCAGCTTCTTCTTCTGTTATTTCTGCTTTTGCTGCTTATTGCTCTGTTATTTCTTCTTTTTCGGCTTATTCTTCTCTTATTTATGGTTTTTCAGCTTATTTTTCCGTTATTTCTGCTTTTACGGCTTATTCTTTTGTTATTTCTGCTTTTTCATCTTAGTCTTCTGTTTATTCTTGTGTTTTTCTGGTTCTTCTTGTTCTTGGAGTTCTACACCTCCTTCTTCTTTTTCTTCATCGTCCTCTGTTTCTTCTGCATATTTTGCTTTTTCAATTGCTTCTTCTGCTTCTTCCGCGTTTTCCTCTGCTTAATCTACTGTTATTTCTTGTTTTTCGGCTTATTCTTCTATTAATTCGATTTTTCGGCTTATTCTTCTGTTCTTTCTGATTTTTCGGCTTATTCTTTATTTATTTCTGCTATTTCCTATTATTCTTCTGTTTCCTCTTCTTGTTCTTGTTGTTTATAGTTCCTCATTTTTTTGTTGTAGTTCTACATCTCCTTCTTCTTCTTCATCTTCTGTTTCTTCTGCATTTTCTGCTTTTTCAATTTCCTCTTCTGCTTCTTCTCCATCTTCTTCAGCTTATCCTTCTGTTTTTTCTGCTTTTTCGTCTTATTCTTCTGTTTCTCCTTCTTATTCTTCCTTTTTTATAATTCTTTCTCTTCTTTTAGTTCTACATCTCCTTCTTCTTCAGCCTCTTCTGTATATTCTGATTTTTTTGCTTTTTCAATTACATCTTCTGATACTTCTGCTTCTTCTTCTTCAGGTTATTCTTCTGTTATTTCTGCTTTTTCGGCTTATTCTTCTGTTATGTACTTTATCCTCTTATTCTTATGTTTCTTCTTTTTGTTCTTCTTGTACTTCTAGTTGCTTGTTCTTGTTGTAGTTTCCATCTCCTTCATTTTCTTCATCTTCTTTCTGTTTCTTCTGCATATTTTGCTTTTTTAATTACTTCTTCTTCTGCGTCTTCTCCTTCTTCCTCAGCTTAATCTACTTTTATTTCTGGGTTTTCGGCTTAACTTCTACTATTTCGCTTTTTCGGCTTATTCTTCTGTTATTTCAGCTTTTACGGCTTATTCTTTGGTTATTTCTGTTTTTCCTCTTATTCTTCTGTTTCCTCTTTTTGTTCTTGTTGTTCTTCTAGTTCCTCTTCTAGTTCTACATCTCCTTCTTCTTTTTCTTCATCTTCTGTTTCTTCTGCATTTTTTGCTCTTTCAATTACATCTTCTTCTTCTGGTTCTTCTGCTTCTTCTTCAGCTTATTCTTCTGTTATTTCTGCTTTTGCTGCTTATTCCTCTGTTATTTCTGCTTTTTCGGCTTATTCTTCTCTTATTTATGGTTTTTCAGCTTATTTTTCCTTTATTTCTGCTTTTACGGCTATTCTTTTGTTATTTCTGCTTTTTCATCTTAGTCTTCTGTTTATTCTTGTGTTTTTCTGGTTCTTCTTGTTCTTGGAGTTTTACACATCCTTCTTCTTTTTCTTCATCGTCCTCTGTTTCTTCTGCATATTTTGCTTTTTCAATGGCTTCTTCTGCTTTTTCCTCTGCTTAGTCTACTGTTATTTCTTCTTTTTTGGCTTATTCTTCTATTAATTCGCTTTTTCGGGTTATTCTTCTGTTCTTTCTGATTTTTCGGCTTATTCTTTAGTTATTTCTGCTATTTCCTCATATTCTTCTGTTTCCTCTTCTTGTTCTTGTTGTTTATAGTTCCTCATTTTCTTGTAGTTCCACATCTCCTTCTTCTTCTTCATCTTCTGTTTCTTCTGCATTTTCTGCTTTTTCAATTACCTCTTCTTCTGCATCTTCTCCATCTTCTTCAGCTTATTCTTCTGTTTTTTCTGCTTTTTCGTCTTATTCTTCTCTTTCTTCTTGTTGTTCTTCGTTTTTTCTAGTTCTTTCTCTTCTTGTAGTTGTACATGTCCTTCTTCTTCAGCCTCTTCTGTATATTCTGATTTCTTTGCTTTTTCAATTACATCTTCTTCTGATTCTTCTGCTTCCTCTTCTTCACGTTATTCTTCTGTTATTTCTGCTTTTTCGGCTTATTCTTCTGTTATGTACTTTTTCCTCTTGTTCTTATGTTTCTTCTTCTTGTTCGTCTTGTTCTTCTAGTTGCCAGTTCTTGTTGTAGTTTACATCTCCTTCATTTTCTTCATCCTGTTCTGTTTCTTCTGCACATTTTGCTTTTTTAATTACTTCTTCTTCTGCTTCTTCTCCTTCTTCCTCACCTTAATCTACTTTTATTTCTGGGTTTTCGGTTTAACTTCTACTATTTCGCTTTTTCGGCTTCTTCTTCTGTTATTTCAGCTTTTCCGGCTTATTCTTTGGTTATTTCTGTTTTTCCTCTTATTCGTCTGTTTCCTCTTCTTGTTCTTGTTGTTCTTCTAGTTCCTCTTGTAGTTCTACATCTCCTTCTTCTCTTTCTTCATCTCCTTCTGTTTCTTCTGCATTTTTTGCTCTTTCAATTACATCTTCTTCTTCTGATTCTTCTGCTTCTTCTTCAGCTTATTCTTCTGTTATTTCTGCTTTTGCTGCTTATTCCTCTGTTATTTCTGCTTTTTCGGCTTATTCTTCTCTTATTTATGGTTTTTCAGCTTATTTTTCCGTTATTTCTGCTTTTCCGGGTTATTCATCTTTTGTTATTTCTGCTTTTTCATCTTAGTCTTCTGTTTATTCTTGTGTTTTTCTGGTTCTACTTATTCTTGGAGTTTTACACCTCCTTCTTCTTTTTCTTCATCGTCCTCTGTTTCTTCTGCATATTTTGCTTTGTCAATTGCTTCTTCTGCTTCTTCTGCTTTTTCCTCTGCTTAATCTACTGTTATTTCTTGTTTTTCGGCTTATTCTTCTATTAATTCGCTTTTTCGGCTTATTCTTCTGTTCTTTCTGATTTTTCTGCTTATACTTTAGTTATTTCTGCTATTTCCTCTTATTCTTCTGTCTCCTCTTCTTGATCTTGTTGTTTATAGTTCCTCAGTTTCTTGTAGTTCCTCATCTCCTTCTTCTTCTTCATCTTCTGTTTCTTCTGCATTTTCTACTTTTTCAATTACCTCTTCTTCTGCATCTTCTCCATCTTCTTCAGCTTATTCTTTTTTTCCTGCTTTTTCGTCTTATTCTTCTGTTTCTTCTTCTTGTTCTTCCTTTTTTCTAGTTCTTTCTCTTCTTGTAGTTCTACATCTGCTTCTTCTTCAGCCTCTTCTGTATATTCTGATTTTTTTTCTTTTCAAATTATATCTTCTTCTGATTCTTCTGCTTCTTTTTCTTCAGGTTATTCTTCTGTTATTTCTGCTTTTTCGGCTTATTCTTCTGTTATGTACTTTTTCCTCTTGTTCTTATGTTTCTTCTTCTTGTTCTTCTTGTTCTTCTAGTTGCTTGTTCTTTTTGTAGTTTACATCTCCTTCATTTTCTTCATCCTGTTCTGTTTCTTCTGCATATTTTGCTTTTTTAATTACTTCTTCTTCTGCTTCTTCTCCTTCTTCCTCAGCTTAATCTACATTTATTTCTGGGTTTTCGGCTTAACTTCTACTATTTCGCTTTTCGGCTTATTCTTCTGTTATTTCAGCTTTTACGGCTTATTCTTTGTTTATTTCTGTTTTTCCTCTTATTCTTCTGTTTCCTCTTCTTGTTCTTTTTGTTCTTCTAGATCCTCTTGTAGTTCTACAACTCCTTCTTCTTTTTCTTCATCTTCTTCTGTTTCTTCTGCAATTTTGGTCTTTCAATTACATCTTCTTCTTCTGGTTCTTCTGCTTCTTCTTTAGCTTATTCTTCTGTTATTTCTGCTTTTGCTGCTTATTGCTCTATTATTTCTGCTTTTTCGGCTTATTCTTCTCTTATTTATGGTTTGTCAGCTTATTTTTCCGTTATTTCTGCTTTACGGCTTATTCTTTTGTTATTTCTGCTTTTTCATCTTAGTCTTCTGTTTATTCTTGTGTTTTTCTGGTTCTTCTTGTTCTTGGAGTTCTACACCTCCTTCTTCTTTTTCTTCATCGTCCTCTGTTTCTTCTGCATATTTTGCTTTTTCAATTGCTTCTTCTGCTTCTTCTGCTTTTTCCTCTGCTTAATCTACTGTTATTTCTGGTTTCTCGGGTTATTCTTCTATTAATTCGCTTTTTCGGCTTATTCTTCTGTTCTTTCTGATTTTTAGGCTTATACTTTAGTTATTTCTGCTATTTCCTCTTATTCTTCTGTCTCTTCTTCTTGTTCTTGTTGTTTATAGTTCCTCAGTTTCTTGTAGTTCCACATCTCCTTCTTCTTCATCTTCTGTTTCTTCTGCATTTTCTGCTTTTTCAATTACCTCTTCTTCTGCATCTTCTCCATCTTCTTCAGCTTATTCTTGTTTTTTCTGCTTTTTCGTCTTATTCTTCTGTTTCTTCTTCTTGTTCTTCCTTTTTTTCTAGTTCTTTCTCTTCTTGTCGTTCTACATCTCCTTCTTCTTCAGCCTCTTCTGTATATTCTGATTTTTTTGCTTTTTCAATTACATCTTCCTCTGATTCTTCTGTTTCTTCTTCTTCAGGTTATTCTTCTGTTATTTCTGCTTTTTCGGCTTATTCTTCTGTTATGTACTTTTTCCTCTTGTTCTTATGTTTCTTCTTCTTATTCTTCTTGTTCTTCTAGTTGCTTGTTCTTTTTGTAGTTTAAATCTCCTTCATTTTCTTCATCCTGTTCTATTTCTTCTGCATATTTTGCTTTTTTAATTACTTCTTCTTCTGCTTCTTCTCCTTCTTCCTCAGCTTAATCTACTTTTATTTCTGGGTTTTCGGCTTAACTTCTACTATTTCGCTTTTTCGGCTTATTCTTCTGTTATTTCAGCTTATACGGCTTATTCTTTGGTTATTTCTGTTTTTCCTCTTATTCTTCTGTTTCCTCTTTTTGTTCTTGTTGTTCTTCTAGTTCCTCTTCTAGTTCTACATCTCCTTCTTCTTTTTCTTCATCTTCTGTTTCTTCTGCATTTTTTGCTCTTTCAATTACATCTTCTTCTTCTGGTTCTTCTGCTTCTTCTTCAGCTTATTCTTCTGTTATGTCTGCTTTTGCTGCTTATTCCTCTGTTATTTCTGCTTTTTCGGCTTATTCTTCTCTTATTTATGGTTTTTCAGCTTATTTTTCCTTTATTTCTGCTTTTACGGCTTATTCTTTTGTTATTTCTGCTTTTTCATCTTAGTCTTCTGTTTATTCTTGTGTTTTTCTGGTTCTTCTTGTTCTTGGAGTTTTACACATCCTTCTTCTTTTTCTTCATCGTCCTCTGTTTCTTCTGCATATTTTGCTTTTTCAATGGCTTCTTCTGCTTTTTCCTCTGCTTAGTCTACTGTTATTTCTTCTTTTTTGGCTTATTCTTCTATTAATTCGCTTTTTCGGGTTATTCTTCTGTTCTTTCTGATTTTTCGGCTTATTCTTTAGTGATTTCTGCTATTTCCTCATATTCTTCTGTTTCCTCTTCTTGTTCTTGTTGTTTATAGTTCCTCATTTTCTTGTAGTTCCACATCTCCTTATTCTTCTTCATCTTCTGTTTCTTCTGCATTTTCTGCTTTTTCAATTACCTCTTCTTCTGCATCTTCTCCATCTTCTTCAGCTTATTCTTCTGTTTTTTCTGCTTTTTCGTCTTGTTCTTCTTTTTCTTCTTGTTGTTCTTCCTTTTTTCTAGTTCTTTCTCTTCTTGTAGTTCTACATGTCCTTCTTCTTCAGCCTCTTCTGTATATTCCGATTTCTTTGATTTTTCAATTACATCTTCTTCTGATTCTTCTGCTTCCTCTTCTTCACGTTATTCTTCTGTTATTTCTGCTTTTTCGGCTTATTCTTCTGTTATGTACTTTTTCCTCTTGTTCTTATGTTTCTTCTTCTTGTTCTTCTAGTTGCTTGTTCTTTTTGTAGTTTACATCTCCTTCATTTTCTTCATCCTTTTCTGTTTCTTCTGCATATTTTCCTTTTTTAATTACTTCTTCTTCTGCTTCTTCTCCTTCTTCCTCAGCTTAATCTACTTTTATTTCTGGGTTTTCGGCTTAACTTCTGCTATTTCGCTTTTTCGGCTTATTCTTCTGTTATATCAGCTTATACGGCTTATTCTTTGGTTATTTCTGTTTTTCCTCTTATTCGTCTGTTTCCTCTTCTTCTTGTTGTTCTTCTTCTAGTTCCTCTTGTAGTTCTACATCTCCTTCTTCTTTTTCTTCATCTTCTTCTCTTTCTTCTGCAATTTTTGCTCTTTCAATTACATCTTCTTCTTCTGGTTCTTCTGCTCCTTCTTCAGCTTCTTCTTCTGTTATTTCTGCTTTTGCTGCTTATTGCTCTGTTATTTCTTCTTTTTCGGCTTATTCTTCTCTTATTTATGGTTTTTCAGCTTATTTTTCCGTTATTTCTGCTTTTACGGCTTATTCTTTTGTTATTTCTGCTTTTTCATCTTAGTCTTCTGTTTATTCTTGTGTTTTTCTGGTTCTTCTTGTTCTTGGAGTTCTACACCTCCTTCTTCTTTTTCTTCATCGTCCTCTGTTTCTTCTGCATATTTTGCTTTTTGAATTGCTTCTTCTGCTTCTTCCGCTTTTTCCTCTGCTTAATCTACTGTTATTTCTTGTTTTTCGGCTTATTCTTCTATTAATTCGATTTTTCGGCTTATTCTTCTGTTCTTTCTGATTTTTCGGCTTATTCTTTATTTATTTCTGCTATTTCCTATTATTCTTCTGTTTCCTCTTCTTGTTCTTGTTGTTTATAGTTCCTCATTTTTTTGTTGTAGTTCTACATCTCCTTCTTCTTCTTCATCTTCTGTTTCTTCTGCATTTTCTGCTTTTTCAATTTCCTCTTCGCTTCTTCTCCATCTTCTTCAGCTTATCCTTCTGTTTTTTCTGCTTTTTCGTCTTATTCTTCTGTTTCTCCTTCTTATTCTTCCTTTTTTATAATTCTTTCTCTTCTTTTAGTTCTACATCTCCTTCTTCTTCAGCCTCTTCTGTATATTCTGATTTTTTTGCTTTTTCAATTACATCTTCTGATACTTCTGCTTGTTCTTCTTCAGGTTATTCTTCTGTTATTTCTGCTTTTTCGGCTTATTCTTCTGTTATGTACTTTATCCTCTCATTCTTATGTTTCTTCTTTTTGTTCTTCTTGTACTTCTAGTTGCTTGTTCTTGTTGTAGTTTCCATCTCCTTCATTTTCTTCATCTTCTTTCTGTTTCTTCTGCATATTTTGCTTTTTTAATTACTTCTTCTTCTGCGTCTTCTCCTTCTTCCTCAGCTTAATCTACTTTTATTTCTGGGTTTTCGGCTTAACTTCTACTATTTCGCTTTTCGGCTTATTCTTCTGTTATTTCAACTTTTACGGCTTATTCTTTGTTTATTTCTGTTTTTCCTCTTATTCTTCTGTTTCCTCTTCTTGTTCTTGTTGTTCTTCTAGTTCCACTTGTAGTTCTACAACTCCTTCTTCTTTTTCTTCATCTTCTTCTGTTTCTTCTGCAATTTTGGTCTTTCAATTACATCTTCTTCTTCTGGTTCTTCTGCTTCTTCTTTAGCTTATTCTTCTGTTATTTCTGCTTTTGCTTCTTATTGCTCTATCATTTCTGCTTTTTCGGCTTATTCTTCTCTTATTTATGGTTTGTCAGCTTATTTTTCCGTTATTTCTGCTTTACGGCTTATTCTTTTGTTATTTCTGCTTTTTCATCTTAGTCTTCTGTTTATTCTTGTGTTTTTCTGGTTCTTCTTGTTCTTGGAGTTCTACACCTCCTTCTTCTTTTTCTTCATCATCCTCTGTTTCTTCTGCATATTTTGCTTTTTCAATTGCTTCTTCTGCTTCTTCTGCTTTTTCCTCTGCTTAATCTACTGTTATTTCTTGTTTCTCGGGTTATTCTTCTATTAATTCGCTTTTTCGGCTTATTCTTCTGATCTTTCTCATTTTTAGGCTTATACTTTAGTTATTTCTGCTATTTCCTCTTATTCTTCTGTCTCTTCTTCTTGTTCTTGTTGTTTATAGTTCCTCAGTTTCTTGTAGTTCCACATCTCCTTCTTCTTCATCTTCTGTTTCTTCTGCATTTTCTGCTTTTTCAATTACCTCTTCTTCTGCATCTTCTCCATCTTCTTCAGCTTATTCTTGTTTTTTCTGCTTTTTCGTCTTATTCTTCTGTTTCTTCTTCTTGTTCTTCCTTTTTTTCTAGTTCTTTCTCTTCTTGTCGTTCTACATCTCCTTCTTCTTCAGCCTCTTCTGTATATTCTGATTTTTTTGCTTTTTCAATTACATCTTCCTCTGATTCTTCTGTTTCTTCTTCTTCAGGTTATTCTTCTGTTATTTCTGCTTTTTCGGCTTATTCTTCTGTTATGTACTTTTTCCTCTTGTTCTTATGTTTCTTCTTCTTATTCTTCTTGTTCTTCTAGTTGCTTGTTCTTTTTGTAGTTTACATCTCCTTCATTTTCTTCATCCTGTTCTGTTTCTTCTGCATATTTTGCTTTTTTAATTACTTCTTCTTCTGCTTCTTCTCCTTCTTCCTCAGCTTAATCTACTTTTATTTCTGGGTTTTCGGCTTAACTTCTACTATTTCGCTTTTTCGGCTTATTCTTCTGTTATTTCAGCTTTTACGGCTTATTCTTTGGTTATTTCTGTTTTTCCTCTTATTCTTCTGTTTCCTCTTTTTGTTCTTGTTGTTCTTCTAGTTCCTCTTCTAGTTCTACATCTCCTTCTTCTTTTTCTTCATCTTCTGTTTCTTCTGCATTTTTTGCTCTTTCAATTACATCTTCTTCTTCTGGTTCTTCTGCTTCTTCTTCAGCTTATTCTTCTGTTATTTCTGCTTTTGCTGCTTATTCCTCTGTTATTTCTGCTTTTTCGGCTTATTCTTCTCTTATTTATGGTTTTTCAGCTTATTTTTCCTTTATTTCTGCTTTTACGGCTTATTCTTTTGTTATTTCTGCTTTTTCATCTTAGTCTTCTGTTTATTCTTGTGTTTTTCTGGTTCTTCTTGTTCTTGGAGTTTTACACATCCTTCTTATTTTTCTTCATCGTCCTCTGTTTCTTCTGCATATTTTGCTTTTTCAATGGCTTCTTCTGCTTTTTCCTCTGCTTAGTCTACTGTTATTTCTTCTTTTTTGGCTTATTCTTCTATTAATTCGCTTTTTCGGGTTATTCTTCTGTTCTTTCTGATTTTTCTGCTTATTCTTTAGTTATTTCTGCTATTTCCTCTTATTCTTCTGTCTCCTCTTCTTGATCTTGTTGTTTATAGTTCCTCAGTTTCTTGTAGTTCCACATCTCCTTCTTCTTCTTCATCTTCTGTTTCTTCTGCATTTTCTACTTTTTCAATTACCTCTTCTTCTGCATCTTCTCCATCTTCTTCAGCTTATTCTTTTTTTTCTGCTTTTTCATCTTATTCTTCTGTTTCTTCTTCTTGTTCTTCCTTTTTTCTAGTTCTTTCTCTTCTTGTAGTTCTACATCTGCTTCTTCTTCAGCCTCCTCTGTATATTCTGATTTTTTTTCTTTTTCAATTACATCTTCTTCTGATTCTTCTGCTTCCTCTTCTTCAGGTTATTCTTCTGTTATTTCTGCTTTTTCGGCTTATTCGTCTGTTATGTACTTTTTCCTATTGTTCTTATGTTTCTTCTTCTTGTTCTTCTTGTTCTTCTAGTTGCTTGTTCTTTTTGTAGTTTACATCTCCTTCATTTTCTTCATCCTGTTCTGTTTCTTCTGCATATTTTGCTTTTTTAATTACTTCTTTTTCTGCTTCTTCTCCTTCTTCCTCAGCTTAATCTACATTTATTTCTGGGTTTTCGGCTTAACTTCTACTATTTCGCTTTTCGGCTTATTCTTCTGTTATTTCAGCTTTTACGGCTTATTCTTTGGTTATTTCTGTTTTTCCTCTTATTCTTCTGTTTCCTCTTCTTGTTCTTGTTGTTCTTCTAGTTCCTCTTGTAGTTCTACAACTCCTTCTTCTTTTTCTTCATCTTCTTCTGTTTCTTCTGCAATTTTGGTCTTTCAATTACATCTTCTTCTTCTGGTTCTTCTGCTTCTTCTTTAGCTTATTCTTCTGTGATTTCTGCTTTTGCTGCTTATTGCTCTATTATTTCTGCTTTTTCGGCTTATTCTTCTCTTATTTATGGTTTGTCAGCTTATTTTTCCGTTATTTCTGCTTTACGGCTTATTCTTTTGTTATTTCTGCTTTTTCATCTTAGTCTTCTGTTTATTCTTGTGTTTTTCTGGTTCTTCTTGTTCTTGATGTTCTACACCTCCTTCTTCTTTTTCTTCATCGTCCTCTGTTTCTTCTGCATATTTTGCTTTTTCAATTGCTTCTTCTGCTTCTTCTGCTTTTTCCTCTGCTTAATCTACTGTTATTTCTTGTTTCTCGGGTTATTCTTCTATTAATTCGCTTTTTCGGCTTATTCTTCTGTTCTTTCTGATTTTTAGGCTTATACTTTAGTTATTTCTGCTATTTCCTCTTATTCTTCTGTCTCTTCTTCTTGTTCTTGTTGTTTATAGTTCCTCAGTTTCTTGTAGTTCCACATCTCCTTCTTCTTCATCTTCTGTTTCTTCTGCATTTTCTGCTTTTTCAATTACCTCTTCTTCTGCATCTTCTCCATCTTCTTCAGCTTATCCTTCTGTTTTTTCTGCTTTTTCGTCTTATTCTTCTGTTTCTCCTTCTTATTCTTCCTTTTTTCTAGTTCTTTCTCTTCTTGTAGTTCTACATGTCCTTCTTCTTCAGCCTCTTCTGTATATTCTGATTTCTTTGCTTTTTCAATTACATCTTCTTCTGATTCTTCTGCTTCCTCTTCTTCACGTTATTCTTCTGTTATTTCTGCTTTTTCGGCTTATTCTTCTGTTATGTACTTTTTCCTCTTGTTCTTATGTTTCTTCTTCTTGTTCGTCTTGTTCTTCTAGTTGCCAGTTCTTGTTGTAGTTTACATCTCCTTCATTTTCTTCATCCTGTTCTGTTTCTTCTGCACATTTTGCTTTTTTAATTACTTCTTCTTCTGCTTCTTCTCCTTCTTCCTCACCTTAATCTACTTTTATTTTTGGGTTTTCGGTTTAACTTCTACTATTTCGCTTTTTCGGCTTCTTCTTCTGTTATTTCAGCTTTTACGGCTTATTCTTTGGTTATTTCTGTTTTTCCTCTTATTCTTCTCTTTCCTCTTCTTGTTCTTGTTGTTCTTCGAGTTCCTCTTGTAGTTCTACATCTCCTTCTTCTCTTTCTTCATCTCCTTCTGTTTCTTCTGCATTTTTTGCTCTTTCAATTACATCTTATTCTTCTGATTCTTCTGCTTCTTCTTCAGCTTATTCTTCTGTTATTTCTGCTTTTGCTGCTTATTCCTCTATTTCTGCTTTTTCGGCTTATTCTTCTCTTATTTATGGTTTTTCAGCTTATTTTTCCGTTATTTCTGCTTTTCCGGCTTATTCTTTTGTTATTTCTGCTTTTTCATCTTAGTCTTCTGTTTATTCTTGTGTTTTTCTGGTTCTACTTATTCTTGGAGTTTTGCACCTCCTTCTTCTTTTTCTTCATCGTCCTCTGTTTCTTATGCATATTTTGCTTTTTCAATTGCTTCTTCTGCTTCTTCTGCTTTTTCCTCTGCTTAATCTACTGTTATTTCTTGTTTCTCGGGTTATTCTTCTATTAATTCGCTTTTTCGGCTTATTCTTCTGTTCTTTCTGATTTTTAGGCTTATACTTTAGTTATTTCTGCTATTTCCTCTTATTCTTCTGTCTCTTCTTCTTGTTCTTGTTGTTTATAGTTCCTCAGTTTCTTGTAGTTCCACATCTCCTTCTTCTTCATCTTCTGTTTCTTCTGCATTTTCTGCTTTTTCAATTACCTCTTCTTCTGCATCTTCTCCATCTTCTTCAGCTTATTCTTGTTTTTTCTGCTTTTTCGTCTTATTCTTCTGTTTCTTCTTCTTGTTCTTCCTTTTTTTCTAGTTCTTTCTCTTCTTGTCGTTCTACATCTCCTTCTTCTTCAGCCTCTTCTGTATATTCTGATTTTTTTGCTTTTTCAATTACATCTTCCTCTGATTCTTCTGTTTCTTCTTCTTCAGGTTATTCTTCTGTTATTTCTGCTTTTTCGGCTTATTCTTCTGTTATGTACTTTTTCCTCTTGTTCTTATGTTTCTTCTTCTTATTCTTCTTGTTCTTCTAGTTGCTTGTTCTTTTTGTAGTTTACATCTCCTTCATTTTCTTCATCCTGTTCTGTTTCTTCTGCATATTTTGCTTTTTTAATTACTTCTTCTTCTGCTTCTTCTCCTTCTTCCTCAGCTTAATCTACTTTTATTTCTGGGTTTTCGGCTTAACTTCTACTATTTCGCTTTTTCGGCTTATTCTTCTGTTATTTCAGCTTTTACGGCTTATTCTTTGGTTATTTCTGTTTTTCCTCTTATTCTTCTGTTTCCTCTTTTTGTTCTTGTTGTTCTTCTAGTTCCTCTTCTAGTTCTACATCTCCTTCTTCTTTTTCTTCATCTTCTGTTTCTTCTGCATTTTTTGCTCTTTCAATTACATCTTCTTCTTCTGGTTCTTCTGCTTCTTCTTCAGCTTATTCTTCTGTTATTTCTGCTTTTGCTGCTTATTCCTCTGTTATTTCTGCTTTTTCGGCTTATTCTTCTCTTATTTATGGTTTTTCAGCTTATTTTTCCTTTATTTCTGCTTTTACGGCTTATTCTTTTGTTATTTCTGCTTTTTCATCTTAGTCTTCTGTTTATTCTTGTGTTTTTCTGGTTCTTCTTGTTCTTGGAGTTTTACCCATCCTTCTTCTTTTTCTTCATCGTCCTCTGTTTCTTCTGCATATTTTGCTTTTTCAATGGCTTCTTCTGCTTTTTCCTCTGCTTAGTCTACTGTTATTTCTTCTTTTTTGGCCTATTCTTCTATTAATTCGCTTTTTCGGGTTATTCTTCTGTTCTTTCTGATTTTTCGGCTTATTCTTTAGTTATTTCTGCTATTTCCTCATATTCTTCTGTTTCCTCTTCTTGTTCTTGTTGTTTATAGTTCCTCATTTTTTTGTTGTAGTTCTACATCTCCTTCTTCTTCTTCATCTTCTGTTTCTTCTGCATTTTCTGCTTTTTCAATTTCCTCTTCTGCTTCTTCTCCATCTTCTTCAGCTTATCCTTCTGTTTTTTCTGCTTTTTCGTCTTATTCTTCTGTTTCTCCTTCTTATTCTTCCTTTTTTCTAGTTCTTTCTCTTCTTGTAGTTCTACATGTCCTTCTTCTTCAGCCTCTTCTGTATATTCTGATTTCTTTGCTTTTTCAATTACATCTTCTTCTGATTCTTCTGCTTCCTCTTCTTCACGTTATTCTTCTGTTATTTCTGCTTTTTCGGCTTATTCTTCTGTTATGTACTTTTTCCTCTTGTTCTTATGTTTCTTCTTCTTGTTCGTCTTGTTCTTCTAGTTGCCAGTTCTTGTTGTAGTTTACATCTCCTTCATTTTCTTCATCCTGTTCTGTTTCTTCTGCACATTTTGCTTTTTTAATTACTTCTTCTTCTGCTTCTTCTCCTTCTTCCTCACCTTAATCTACTTTTATTTCTGGGTTTTCAGTTTAACTTCTACTATTTCGCTTTTTCGGCATCTTCTTCTGTTATTTCTCCTTTTACGGCTTATTCTTTGGTTATTTCTGTTTTTCCTCTTATTCTTCTGTTTCCTCTTCTTGTTGTTGTTGTTCTTCTAGTTCCTCTTGTAGTTCTACATCTCCTTCTTCTCTTTCTTCATCTCCTTCTGTTTCTTCTGCATTTTTTGCTCTTTCAATTACTTCTTCTTCTTCTGGTTCTTCTGCTTCTTCTTCAGCTCATTCTTCTGTTATTTCTGCTTTTGCTGCTTATTCCTCTGTTATTTCTGCTTTTTCGGCTTATTCTTCTCTTATTTATGGTTTTACAGCTTATTTTTCCGTTATTTCTGCTTTTACGGCTTATTCTTTTGTTATTTCTGCTTTTTCATCTTAGTCTTCTGTTTATTCTTGTGTTTTTCTGGTTCTTCTTGTTCTTGGAGTTCTACACCTCCTTCTTCTTTTTCTTCATCGTCCTCTGTTTCTTCTGCATGTTGTGCTTTTCAATTGCTTCTTCTTCTGCTTCTTCTCCTTCTTCCTCACCTTAATCTACTTTTATTTCTGGGTTTTCGGCTTAACTTCTACTATTTCGCTTTTTCAGCTTCTTACTCTGTTATTTCAGCTTTTACGGCTTATTCTTTGGTTATTTCTGTTTTTCCTCTTATTCTTCTGTTTCCTCTTCTTGTTCTTGTTGTTCTTCTAGTTCCTCTTGTAGTTCTACATCTCCTTCTTCTCTTTCTTCATCTCCTTCTGTTTCTTCTGCAGTTTTTGCTCTTTCAATTACATCTTCTTCTTCTGGTTCTTCTGCTTCTTCTTCAGCTTATTCTTCTGTTATTTCTGCTTTTGCTGCTTATTCCTCTATTATTTCTGCTTTTTCGGCTTATTCTCTTATTTATGGTTTTTCAGCTTATTTTTCCGTTATTTCTGCTTTTACGGCTTATTGTTTTGTTATTTCTGCTTTTTCATCTTAGTCTTCTGTTTATTCTTGTGTTTTTCTGGTTCTTCTTGTTCTTGGAGTTCTACACCTCCTTCTTCTTTTTCTTCATCGTCCTCTGTTTCTTCTGCATATTTTGCTTTTTCAATTGCTTCTTCTGCTTTTTCCTCTGCTTAATCTACTGTTATTTCTTGTTTTGCGGCTTACTCTTCTATTAATTCGCTTTTTCGGCTTATTCTTCTGTTCTTTCTGATTTTTCGGCCTATTCTTTTGTTATTTCTGTTTTTCCTCTTATTCTTCTGTTTCCTCTTCTTGTTCTTGTTGTTCTTCTAGTTCTTCTTATAGTTCTACATCTCCTTCTTCTTTTTCTTCATCTTCTTCTGTTTCTTCTGCATTTTTTGCTCTTTCAATTACATCTTCTTCTTCTGGTTCTTGTGCTTCTTCTTCAGCATATTCTTCTGTTATTTCTGCTTTTGCTGCTTTTTCCTCTGTTATTTCTGCTTTTTCGGCTTATTCTTCTCTTATTTATGGTTTTTCAGCTTATTTTTCCGTTATTTCTGCTTTTACGGCTTATTCTTTTGTTATTTCTGCTTTTTCATCTTAGCCTTCTGTTTATTCTTGTGTTTTTCTGGTTCTTCTTGTTCTTGGAGTTCTACACCTCCTTCTTCTTTTTCTTCATCGTCCTCTGTTTCTTCTGCATATTTTGCTTTTTCAATTACTTCTTCTGCTTCGTCTGCTTTTTCCTCTGCTTAATCTACTGTTATTTCTTGTTTTTCGGCTTATTCTTCTATTAATTCGCTTTTTCGGCTTATTCTTCTGTTATTTCTGTTTTTCCTCTTATTCTTCTGTTTCCTCTTCTTGTTCTTGTTGTTCTTCTAGTTCCTCTTGTAGTTCTACATCTCCTTCTTCTTTTTCTTCATCTTCTTCTGTTTCTTCTGCATTTTTTCTCTTTCAATTACATCTTCTTCTTCTGGTTCTTCTGCTTCTGCTTCAGCTTATTCTTCTGTTATTTCTGCTTTTGCTGCTTATTCCTCTGTTATTTCTGCTTTTTCGGCTTATTCTTCTCTTATTTATGGTTTTCAGCTTATTTTTCCGTTATTTCTGCTTTTACGGCTTATTCTTTTGTTATTTCTGCTTTTTCATCTTAGTCTTCTGTTTATTCTTGTGTTTTTCTGGTTCTTCTTGTTCTTGGAGTTCTACACCTCCTTCTTCTTTTTCTTCATCGTCCTCTGTTTCTTCTGCATATTTTGCTTTTTCAATTGCTTCTTCTGCTTTTTCCTCTGCTTAATCTACTGTTATTTCTTGTTTTTCGGCTTACTATTCTATTAATTCGCTTTTTCGGCTTATTCTTCTATTCTTTCTGATTTTTCGGCTTATTCTTTTGTTATTTCTGTTTTTCCTCTTATTCTTCTGATTCCTCTTCTTGTTCTTGTTGTTCTTCTAGTTCCTCTTGTAGTTCTACATCTCCTTCTTTTTCTTCATCTTCTTCTGTTTCTTCTGCATTTTTTGCTCTTTCAATTACATCTTCTTCTTCTGGTTCTTCTGCTTCTTCTTCAGCTTCTTCTTCTGTTATTTCTGCTTTTGCTGCTTATTGCTCTGTTATTTCAGCTTTTTCGGCTTATTCTTCTCTTATTTATGGTTTTTCAGCTTATTTTTCCATTATTTCTGCTTTTACGGCTTATTCTTTTGTTATTTCTGCTTTTTCATCTTAGTCTTCTGTTTATTCTTGTGTTTTTCTGGTTCTTCTTGTTCTTGGAGTTCTACACCTCCTTCTTCTTTTTCTTCATCGTCCTCTGTTTCTTCTGCATATTTTGCTTTTTCAATTGCTTCTTCTGCTTCTTCTGCTTTTTCCTCTGCTTAATCTACTGTTATTTCTTGTTTTTCGGCTTATTCTTCTATTAATTCGCTTTTTCGGCTTATTCTTCTGTTCTTTCTGATTTTTCGGCTTATTCTTTAGTTATTTCTGCTATTTCCTCTTATTCTTCTGTCTCCTCTTCTTGTTGTTGTTGTTTATAGTTCCTCATTTTCTTGTTGTAGTTCTACATCTCCTTCTTCTTCTTCATCTTCTGTTTCTTCTGCATTTTCTGCTTTTTCAATTACCTCTTCTGCTTCTTCTCCATCTTCTTCAGCTTATTCTTCTTTTTTTTCTGCTTTTTCGGCTTATTCTTCTCTTATTTATGGTTATTCAGCTTATTTTTCCATTATTTCTGCTTTTACGGCTTATTCTTTTGTTATTTCTGCTTTTTCATCTTAGTCTTCTGTTTATTCTTGTGTTTTTCTGGTTCTTCTTGTTCTTGGAGTTCTACACCTCCTTCTTTTTCTTCATCGTCCTCTGTTTCTTCTGCATATTTTGCTTTTTCAATTCCATCTTCTGCTTCTTCTCCTTTTTCCTCTGCTTAATCCACTGTTATTTCTTGTTTTTCGGCTTACTCTTCTATTAATTCGCTTTTTCGGCTTATTCTTCTGTTCTTTCTGATTTTTCGGCTTATTCTTTAGTTATTTCTGCTATTTCCTCTTATTCTTCTGTTTCCTCTTCTTGTTCTTGTTGTTTATAGTTCTTCATTTTCTTTTTGTCGTTCTACATCTCCTTCTTCTTCTTCATCTTCTGTTTCTTCTGCATTTTCTGCTTTTTAATTACCTCTTCTTCTGCATCTTCTCCATCTTCTTCAGCTTATTCTTCTGTTTTTTCTGCTTTTTCGTCTTATTCTTCTGTTTCTTCTTCTTGTTCTTCCTTTTTTCTAGTTCTTTCTCTTCTTGTAGTTCTACATGTCCTTCTTCAGCCTCTTCTGTATATTCTGATTTTTTTGCTTTTTCAATTACATCTTCTTCTGATTCTTCTGCTTCTTCTTCATCAGGTTATTCTTCTGTTATTTCTGCTTTTTCGGCTTATTCTTCTGTTATGTACTTTTTCCTCTTATTCTTATGTTTCTTCTTCTTGTTCTTCTTGTTCTTCTGGTTGCTTGTTCTTGTTGTAGTTCTACATCTCCTTCATTTTCTTCATCTTCTTCTGTTTCTTCAGCATATTTTGCATTTTTAATTACTTCTTCTTCTGCTTCTTCTCCTTCTTCCTCAGCTTCATCTACTTTTATTTCTGGGTTTTCGGCTTAACTTCTACTATTTCGCTTTTTCGGCTTATTCTTCTGTTATTTCAGCTTTTATGGCTTATTCTTTGTGCCGGCTCCTGAGAGCAATGTTACAATTGCCACAATTTCGCATTAATATTGGGTGGCTGTGCTGTTTTGTCACAATTAGCCCTCTGCCCCTGCGTGCTGGACTGGACAGTCAATGACGGGTAAGATCAGAAAGCAAGTTCTGACAACCTAAGACAGGCGCAGTCCCCGAGGGGATTTAATGGTTCCCACCTTTTCATCTATGGAAAATAACTGGAACAAATAGGCCTCGGAGTTGTTGAGGCACCACCAAAACATGTTAATCATTACCAGTTACTAGGCTCATAGTAAAGGAATGCAATTATGGGAAACAGGTTCTATTACTTGTAGTAAACAATATAGCCAAATACAATTATGAGGATAAATAGTAAAATATAGGACATATAAAAATAGAATGATGATAAGAAAGTACAATCATAACAATGAATCAGAAGATCTAGAACAAACCTCCATCGAGGAGGGGAGAATATGAAATGTTCTTGATTTGTTCTTGATTTCTTGAAAAATAATAAGCAAAATGTAATGTTATGTGTCACGGCATTCACGTATACCTTGATAAATGATTAACCACATACTGTGCGAAACACAATGAAGCAATTACTGTAAAAATGTAAAAAAGAGAAAACTGCTTTCAATAAATCGCACTCAGATTTTCACTCTCCCTTTGTGTGTCTGTGTGTCATTCTTTCTTGTCCCACGCCCTAATTCCTTCGACCACCTTTTGCTCGTTCTCACTCAACCCTGAGACTGTCTCGATCTCCCGCCACCGCTGAGCTGGTCTGTGGCAGGTGGCGCCCCAACGTGGGGCTCGAGTCCCAAACAGTGGGGCTCAGTGAAGCTGGAAGAATCGGCTTTCTCTGCTTTGTGAGACTGCGTGTATGTTTGTGTGAGTAATTGTGTTTGAGTTCCAAGGCTCTCTTGAGCCGCGGAGCCTGTGTGGGCTCGTACCTGCAGTTCCGCGAAAGCCGTTACGGTTTAGTGGCGTCTCCCTTGGGAGTCCGAGACCGGGGCTTGTACGGTCACCCCTATACCAAGGCTTTCTAATACTCCGCGAGGAGTACGGTCAGGCGAGCATCGCTGAGTGTTCTTAGTTTCGCTTTCTAGGCGACCAACTCTCTAGGCATTTCCTTAAGAAGAAGACGTGTTCACGAAGAATGAGCTCTGGGTAAGCTATCCCTTCACTTTTTCATTTCAAATTTTAGTCGAAGGATAGGGAATCTCGTCAGGGCGCCGCGGGCTCGCTGGTAAAGGCTAACCAGTTACAGAAGACGAGTAATTTTAGAAAATGGGACATTCACAGTCTAGGGACAGAGGACTTTTCCTCTCAGTATTAAGTCATATGCTAAAAAGCCGAGGGATGTCTGTTAGCAATAGATCCCTCAGCGAGTTTTATGAATTTATTTTAAAGATCTGCCCATGGTTTCCAGAGGAGGGTAGTCTCTCCTTAAGAAACTGGAAAAGAGTGGGTAAGGAAATTAGAAAATTTTATAATCAAAATGGGCCGACTCAGGTCCCTGTTCAAGCTTTTTCCCTCTGGGTACAAATTAGAGACCTTTTAGTAGATACCACAGAGGCAGATCTATGGAGGGGAGAAATATCTGATGAGAGCAGTGAACATGAATCGCTCCCTTTTGCAAATTTGACCAGAAATTATTCGGGTGCTGCTCCATCTGCACCAAATGAATATGAGGAAATGGCGGCTGAACAGCCACAAGAACCAGAATACGCAGAAATTGACGTGGAGAATAATAGTAATATTGATGAGGCTGTTAATGAATTTTTTAGAGAAATGAATGTTAGTTCACCGCCACCTCCACAAACTTTTTCTATGGCTCCTCTTAATTCATCACAGATTGTACCACAAAGACTTAATGTTCCTCCATTATCTGGAGGAATATTTTGTGCTGCACGAGAAGCCCGGGAGCAAGGAGATTTTTCCTTTACCTTCCCGGTAGAATACTGGGAGGGTCAGGAACCGGCCTGGGAACCAATCTCTTTAAAAACATTAAAAGAACTAAAGGAAGCTGTAAGGACAACGGGGCCCAGTTCTCCTTACACCTTACAAGTTGTTGATTCTTTGCGTGTTTCTTATCTTACACCTTTTGATTGGTACCAGACGGCAAAGTCTGTCCTGGCTCCCGGGACTTATGTCCTTTGGAGAACAGATTATGAGGACCGTGCAGCTGAACTTATTAGAAAATCTATTTTTATTAAAAATATGCAGCCTACTTTGCCCATGCTGAAAGGAACAGGTGAATATACCAATGTTAGGGAACAATTGAAAATACCAAAAGATATTCTTAATGAAATTGGAATAATGGCAGTAGCTGCTTGGAAAAATTTGCCGCCTCCAGCTGGCAGCTCCACACTGTTGGCAGGTATTCGTCAGCGGCAGGAAGAGCCTTATGAAAACTTTGTGGCCCGCTTAGAAGAGACTTTAGATAGAATGCTTCCAAATACGGAAGCAAAAGAAATGTTGTTAAAGCAATTAGCTTCTGAAAATGCAAATTCTCTGTGCCAAGAATTAATTAGGCCAATTAGGAAGACAGGTACCATCCAGGACTTTATTAAAGCATGCATGGATGCCAGTCCGGCCGTTATTCAGGGACTGGCCTATGCCGCAGCAATGAAAGAACAACCATTTTCTTCTTTTGTGCGGTCAATGCCAAAGGGAGGAAGAGCGAGTGCTCCAATTTGTTTCAATTGTCAACAGCCTGGCCATATGAGCAGAAATTGTAACAAAACGAATAACAAAGGAAAGAATCCTGGAAATTCTAATTTGGCTCCTAAACCTTGTCCACGTTGTGGCAAGGGAAATCATTGGGCAAATAATTGTCGTTCCAAATGGCATAAAGATGGTCATAGATTGGAACAAAATAATGAAATGTCAAAAAACTCTCAGAGGGGCAAGCCCTCAGCCCCGTAAACGAAAGAGGGTCTGACTCGGCGCTCAAAAACATCACACAGACTGAGGCGCCTAACTCTACTGTGACCATACATGAATTACCTAGAGGCACTCCAGGAAGTGCCGGACTTGATCTTGCATCGGTAGCTGATGTTATTCTTTCAGCCATCGATGGAGTTACGCCTATTGAGACTTGTTTAAAGGGACCGCTACCCCAAGGAACAGTGGGGCTAATAATTGGCCGTAGTTCAAATTATAAAAAGAATTTTGAAGTACTTCCGGGTATTGTAGACTCTGATTTTAATGGAAAAATTAAAGTTATGATCAGGCCTTTAAGGGAAACAATACAAATTCATAAAAATCAGCGTATTGCGCAAATTCTTGTGCTTTCTTATATTAAATTACCAAACCCAATTTTGAAGGAAGAAAGAGGAGAACAAGGTTTTGGGTCCACAGATGTGGTTGCTTGGACTCAAAGTATTACAAAAGAAAGACCATTGAAAAAGTTAATTATTAATGGACATCCAATTATGGGGTTGCTAGACACAGGAGCTGACCGGTCATGTATTGCAGGCAAAGATTGGCCTGCGGCTTGGCCTGTGTTAAATTCTTCCTCCACACTGATTGGATTGGGCATGGCCAATAATGTTGCTCAAAGCTCACAAATGTTGTCTTGGCAACTGGGGTCACAGAAAGGTTTGTTTCAGCCTTATGTGATTCCTGCCTTGCCGTTTTCCCTATGGGGACGTGATATTATGGAGTCTTTACAAATGTCTCTAGTTACCCCTGATGTGATAGATGAACAGGCTTTTTTATAGGGGCCATTGAAACTCAACAATATGCTGATAAAATTAACTGGAAAGATGAAAATCCTGTCTGGATCGATCAATGGCCCCTTACTTCAGAAAAGATCCAGGCTATTCAAACTATAGTTAAAGAGCAATTAGCTAAAGGTCATTTGGAACCGTCTACGAGTCCTTGGAATACTCCTGTTTTCTGTATAAAGAAAAAATCTGGCAAATGGCGATTATTGCAGGATCTAAGAGCGGTAAACGCCACAATGCAAGACATGGGTGCCCTACAACCAGGGTTGCCCTCTCCTGTAGCAGTTCCAAAAGACAGCTATGTTATTATTATTGACCTGCAGGATTGCTTTTTTACAATTAAATTACATCCAGATGATTGTAAAAAATTTGCCTTTAGTATTCCATCTAGTAATTTTCAGAAACCGTGGCAACGTTATCAATGGAAAGTTTTGCCACAAGGTATGAAAAATTCCCCTACTTTATGTCAAAAATTTGTGGATCAAGCTTTACAAAAGACGAGGTTAGAATTTCCAAATGCATACATTATTCATTATATGGATGATATTCTCCTAAGCCATCCTGTAAAAGAAATTGCGGATCTAATATTGAGACACCTTATAGAACAACTGACTGCACATGGCCTAGTAGTGGCCCCTGATAAAATTCAAAAAGATAGACCTTTAAATTATTTAGGAAAAGTTATATATAATGATTGCATTATGTCACAAAATTTACAGATTCGTGTTGATAAACTACAGACTTTGAATGATTTCCAAAAATTATTGGGAAATATTAATTGGATAAGACCTTACTTAAAAATTACTACTGGAGATTTACATCCACTTTTTGCAATTTTACAGGGAGATTCAAACCCTAAATCTCCTCGTAAATTAACTCAGGAAGCATTGCAGAGTATTAAATTGGTTGAACAAAAATTATCTGAAGCAAAATTTATTCAAGTGGATTATTCAAAAACTTGGGACTTATTAATTATTCAGACTGTTTATACTCCAACAGCTTGCTTATGGCAAGATGGCATCCTGGAATGGCTGCACTTGTCACATGTACAAACACGTGTGGTCACTGCATATCCATTAATGTGTGCCTGGTTAATCATGAAAGGTGTCCTGAGGTCTCGAGAATTATTTGGCAGAGATCCAAATAATATAATAATTCCATATAACAAAGCACAATTTGAATTTTTATTACAAAATGATGATGATTGGGGAATTGCTGTACAAAATTTTACAGGACAAATTAAATTTCATTTGCCTCAAAATCCATTGATTAAATTTGTGGAGGAAACAGCAATTATATTTCCTTCAGTTACTAGTATTGAGCCATTACCTGATGCCACACTTGTCTTTACTGATGGGTCTTCATCAGGCATATCTGTTGTTTACAGCCCAGGAAAAGAGCCATTAAGAAAAATGACACCAAATATTTCAGCTCAGCAAGCTGAAATTATTGCAGTTATTATGGCTTTAGAAACTTATACTCAGCCCTTAAACTTATACTCTGATTCTAAATATGTTGTGTCATTGTTCCCATCTTTGGAAACTGCTCTTTTATCTGGAACATCACATATTCTGCCATTATTATCCAAATTACAAAATTTGGTTCATCGAAGATCTGAAAAATTTTTTATTGGACATATTCGAGGACATACAAATTTGGCTGGTCCTCTAGCTTTGGGTAATCATATGGCAGATTTATTAACCAAAGATGTCTTAATTGGATCTGTTGAATTGGCTCAGCAAAGTCATCAATTACATCATCAGAATGCTCAAGCACTGCGACATGCATTTAAAATAACTCGTGAACAAGCTCGAGCTATTGTAAGAAATTGTGAACATTGTCCTGATATTCATCATCCACTAAAAATGGGAGTGAATCCCAGAGGTCTGAAGGCTTTAGCCTTATGGCAAATGGATGTTACACATTATTCCTCTTTTGGAAGGTTGTCATTTATTCATGTTGTAGTAGATACTTTTTCTCATGCTATATATGCCACAGTCAGAACTGGTGAAGCTGTACGTGATGTGGTTCAACATCTTATAGCCTCGTTTGCAGTACTTGGAAAACCAATGAAATTAAAAACTGATAATGCTCCAGCTTACACTGCAAAGGCATTTAAATCATTCTGCCAACAATGGAAAATTGATCATGTTACTGGAATTCCTTATAATCCACAAGGACAAGCTGTAATTGAGAGAACTCATCAAACATTGAAACATCAATTAGATAGATTGCATTCGGCATCTCATTATTCCCCACATCACCAGCTTCAACATGCTCTTTTTGTTTTAAATCATTTAAATGCAGATGAGAATGGTTTAACGCCTATGGTAAGGCATTGGGGTACTGTACAATCTGTTCCCTTGCCACTTGTTATGTGGCGTGACTTACTTACTGGAACTTGGAAGGGGCCTGATGTATTGTTAACTGTAGGTCGAGGCTATGCTTGTGTTTTTCCAAAGGATGCCGAGACGCCCATCTGGATTCCAGACAGGCTCATCCGTCATAGATCACCGTCGGCGAGCACAGCGCCGCCGTCGCCTGGCTGCATCGATCCAGAGGATGAGGCAGGTGTATCTGGAAGCGATGTTCCAGAGGACGGGGTGTGCGGAGCCTCCCCAGAATCCCAATCTCCCAACGGCGGAACAACTTCTCCGTCTTCTGCGAATGGCTGAAGCTTTACTTCAAAGAATGAATCAACCTATTGGGCCTACTTTAATACTTATGGCTACTCTAGCCATAACAGGAGTTCCAGTACAAGCTGAGACATACTGGGCTTATGTGCCAGATCCTCCCTTGTTACATCCTGTTAGTTGGAATGAAGAAACCCCAATTAAGGTGTATGTTAACAACACTGATATAATGGGTGGTCTGGCCGACTTTCATTCTAAAGCTGAAATGTCAGCTCCTTTTGATTATGAAGGACTTTCTGATGATGCACCAATGTGCTTTACCACGCTTACACCTGTTCCAGCTACATGTATGATTCTTACTACTAGAACTTTCTTTACTGACTCTCCACCTCATAGAGATCAATCTGGACGCAATGTGTGGGTTTTGAGATTCTCTTATTTGAATTTTCCTGTGGAAACAAAACAATTTTCTATGGTTCCGGACTTTCCCCTGCCTTTGAAAAACTGTAATCATACCTATAGAGATAAAGATCAATAGCTAGACTGTGGCTTTCGTGATGCGCTTGAACTGCTACCTTCCAGAAGCTCTGATCGTCTTTATGATTTTTCAGTTAGTCATCAGGATCCTCGGCTGACAGCGTATGGAAAAGCTTGGTGGTGGTTTTCTCCTGGATGGGTAGCACCAACACTAATTGTTCGACCTGCCGCGTCAAAAAAGACTATTTTACAGCCTGATATTTTTCGTTTGACTGCGGCTGCTCAGCCTTTACATTGGACTGTTCCCGCCATTAAAGGAATTTATGTGGGTCTTCGTGCATGTGTAGGATATCCATATGCCTTGCTATTGGGTGATAATAGAAATGTTAACATTACTCGTGTTAATAATTCCTATTCTGTTAAATGTTCAAAATGTGTCTTAACAAATTGTTTATCTTCAGACAGAGACCGGAAAAATTTTAATACTATTATCATTGTCAAACGCCCTTCTTATGTTATGGTCCCTGTGGATTTACAGGACATGCCTTGGTATGATGATCCTGCTTTACAAATGTTTAAAGAAATTAATGCTTTGATTAGGCCAAAAAGGTTTATTGTTTCTCTGTTCTTGGGAATTGCTGCCTTGATTGCAATTGTTACCTCTCTTGCAGCATCATCTGCTGCCTTGGTGCAGGAAACACACACAGCACATTTTGTAAATGATCTTACACAAAATGTGACCTTGGCACTTGCTTTGCAACATTCCATAGATAGAAAAATGGAACAAAAGCTTAATGCTCTTGAAGAAACTGTATTGGCATTGGGAGAGGAAGTACAGCAAATCAAAAAACTTCTCTCCACTCGTTGTCATGCACAATTTAAATTTATTTGTGTTACACCTAAACCCTACAATTCTTCTCTTGATTGGAATTTTGTTAGGAATCATTTGCTTGGTGTTTGGCGTGAAAGTGACTCCAGTCATGATATGTCTTCACTTCAGGCAGAAATCTCTGCAATGACCCAAGCACATTTGTCTGAACCAGCATTGTTTGATTTTGCTTCTACATTTTCTGATTCTTTACGTTCCCTGGCTCCCTCAAATTGGCTACATTTTTTAATTTCATTTGGAATAATTATGCTAATCGTTTTGGTTGGATGCCTTTTGATGCCTGTGTTTTTAAAGCTGCTTAGCAGAAATCTGAAGATTCTTCGTCGCGATATGCATTTTATGCAGCTTCAATTTTAAAAAAAAGGGGGAACTGTGGCGGCTCCTGAGAGCAATGTTACAATTGCCACAATTTCGCATTAATATTGGGTGGCTGTGCTGTTTTGGCACAATTAGCCCTCTGCCCCTGCGTGCTGGACTGGACAGTCAATGACGGGTAAGATCAGAAAGCAAGTTCTGACAACCTAAGACAGGCGCAGACCCCGAGGGGATTTAATGGTTCCCACCTTTTCATCTATGGAAAATAACTGGAACAAACAGGCCTGGGAGTTGTTGAGGCACCACCAAAACATGTTGTTAATCATTACCAGTTACTAGGCTCATAGTAAAGGAATGCAATTATGGGAAACAGGTTCTATTACTTGTAGTAAACAATATAGCCAAATACAATTATGAGGATAAATAGTAAAATATAGGACATATAAAAATAGAATGATGATAAGAAAGTACAATCATAACAATGAATCAGAAGATCTAGAACAAACCTCCATCGAGGAGGGGAGAATATGAAATGTTCTTGATTTGTTCTTGATTTCTTGAAAAATAATAAGCAAAATGTAATGTTATGTGTCACGGCATTCACGTATACCTTGATAAATGATTAACCA